>NW_019174497.1:4267204-4541430 GCF_002260705.1 Seriola dumerili | reverse complement strand
AGTTGCTGTGTTTTGGAGAGAGCAGAAGTTTTCCTCCGTTTTATAGTTTGAATCACATTTCTACGTGCAGGTATGAGAGAGCTAGGTGACTCAGAAAAAAGGTGAAATTTTGTAGAAAAAAGGTGAAATTTTGTAGAAAAAAGGTGAAATTTTCTGGGTTTTTAAAGAAGAAAATTCCAATGCATTCCTAATGCATTATTTATTCCCAGTATTTTGGGAATAACTTTGGGAAAAATTGGAATTTTAACACCAAAAGTCATAGCACCTCTTTCGGGATCAAGACGCACGTTTTGATGTATATATTACCAGGGTTTTCTCAAAGCTGCGGGACGAGTTACGCGCCAAAATTTGGCGGAAGAATAATAATAAGCCCGAAGGAATATTAATAGATGCCTTGGGGCTCCGCCCCGAGGCACTCCTCTCAGCTATTCTAGCTGTAGAGGAGTGCCTCAGAGCTGAGCACCCGTGGCACTAATTAATGAAATCATATGCAAAATTATGGCTTTATTGCAATATTTTACATTCTCACACTGCTTTTACTATTGTTTGACATTAAATTTCAAATTGTGGTAAAAGTAAAACATTTCCCCCTTAGAGTATTGGCCAAAAAGATAAATAAACTAGAGAAACCTGCCATCTTAACCAGTTATAATGTAATTTTGTGGTACTGTGAACTGATTTAACACCTAATCACTCAGTTAAATAATGGGACACACTTGGAGTTAAAACTACTGTATAGTTCAAGCCCAGCTGCCCAGGCAATGGATGGAACAGATATTGTCTGGTTTCTCAAATGAAAGTCTAAAATGATGAACCCTCTGCTGTTTTCCAGAGGTCCATGGTGTGTCGACTCAGAGGCCGATGTTCTGCGACATCCACAAACAAGAGCCACTGAAGCTGTTCTGTGAGACCTGTGACCAGCTGACCTGTCGCGACTGCCAGCTAGTAAAGCACAAGGACCACAAGTTCAGTCCCGATTTACAATATAAAGTCACATCATAATGTTTATATACAGATTCAATCACCTGAGTGTCAATTTCAGTTTTGTTTGACATTACACTCAATAATGTTGTTCAGATTTGTGTAATTAACATAAAAGTAACTATGTGACATTTGATGTTGCATAGATAAGCCATACAGTATATTATCATACTAATATTGAAGTTGAAGTCTTTTCAAGCAAGGTACTATATAGTATATCCCAATTGAGGAGAGGCAGGGATTAATTACAGTAACAGGGCAGAACACTAACATTATGTAATCAACATTTACTTCTTATATTGTATCCACTGACTTAATGTTCTTGTTTGATTAGTTACCAGTTCCTTGAAGATGCTTATAAAAACCACAAGCAGCACATGGAGAGTATGACCCATCAGCTGCAGGAGAAGAAGAAACTGATTGAAGAGGTGTCAAACTCCATAAACAATGGGTATGTATTCCCACATACCACAATATTACACATGTCAGAAAATGCTAAATGTAAACAAAAGAGGGAGACACATGGTATACAGAAGTGCTTGAAAAAGACATTTTGGTCTGTAGTATGATGTCTTGAAGAACTGGTAAATTATTCACTTCCAGTAATAATGAGATGTCTCCAAAATTTGTTATTTGATACTGCATATAATTTGTTAAATTTGAATATTTATTGACAGTTGTATGTTTGGCAGACTGTTTCAGGTTGATCAAAATCGTGCGTCTGTTCATAATGAAATAAAGAAGTCCATCTGCAGTTTGATTCTGGAGATAAACAAAAAGGGCAAGATGCTGATTAATCAACTTGAGGTATGAAAAAAGATTTCAAATATATTACAAATACAACAAAAACAATGATATTCATCACATTATGGAGACCTGTAACTTGCTGTGGTGTTGTTTCCAGAAGAACATTACTTGCTTGCAAGCTCAGTCGACTTGTCTCACCCTGAGGCCCAGAGCACATCCCCTCCAGCTGTTTGAACACTGCAGATATTCACTTATTCATGTTTTCCAGGCTGCAACAAAGGATCATGAGACCGTCTTGCGAAAGCAACAGGAGGACATCGGCTATCTATCCAGACACCTGGATCATGTCATCAACTTCACCAAATGGGCCACAGCCAAGAACGGGGGCACGGCCCTCTTGTACTGTAAACGTCTGGTGAGGCCTCATCATTTATCCACTCAACAGTATCTCATCACGGCTCTTTGTTTTCCCAACGTGAAGCTCAGCTCAGCTCTGAGAGCCTGTTAAGAGCCTGGCCTGTCTTGCACGTGATGAAGTGGGAACATATGCCTTTTGTAACACACAAGTGTGCTCCTCTAAAAATTATTAATAACATCCCTTCTGTTTCAGATTCTGTTTCAGATTGGAAACCTCCTGCGGGCAAAATGCAGTACCTCGTTTATACCACAGAGCAGTGTACGCTTCCAATGTCGATCCTCTTATTGGGCCACGAATATTGATCTGGGTAAGACATAAATATATAAGACATAAAGATGATATTAGACATAAATGACTCTGTTATAGAAGCTAATTTAGAAACTTAGAGAATTGATTCCTTTTTTTATTTGTCACTTTTTCTTTTTTCGTAGTTTTTGATACCTTTAAACCTCACGGAAATGTGACTATAGTGTATTATATCTCCTATTTGACTTTAAATACCAACTGATTCAACAGTTATAGTCTCTAAACAACATCAAAATGGACTAGTGAACATGCTATACTCTATGTATCTGGAAACTGCATCGGCAGAGGTTTTCCATCAGAAACCAGTCCCTTTTTCATTCCACTGTTTTCCCAAAATCGCTTTTTATTGTTGTTGGCATACAGCAATTTGGGACTTGTCATCTCATCAAGAGGATGTGGGCAGTGGATGCTTGATTCTGAAATGGAATAAATTTGAAATTTTTCCATCACTGCCACTGTCTTTATGCAAATCACATGGTTCTCCCTTGTCATGTGGGTGAAGGATGCTGAATTGGGAAGAAAGCTCAGAAGGACTCAGAGGTTCAGAGGGCTTAATAGTGGCCCAAAATGCCAGGCAGTTAAAGCAACTCATTTAAGCCTGACAATTGTGTTTAAAATCTGAGCTTAAGCAAATATTCTGTTAGCTAATTCATTGTGAAAAGTAGCTTTTTATATTGGTTATATATCATTGTAAGTTAAATATCTTTGGGTTTTGTCAAAACAAGCCATGTGAACTTGGCTGAGCACAAGCACAATATAAAACATTTTCAACAGATTAATAATTGATAACTAAATAGATAAAAACATGATTAGTTGCAGCCCCACTTGACATGTTATTACTCCCTTAATACTGACCAAAACTTTCCAAAACTTTTTCCCTATTATTGCCCAAACCTTCTCTTCCCCAGAGTTTTCTGGAGGAGTTTTGTCTGTGTTGGTTGTATTTTTCATCTGTACTTGTTATGCTCATCCAGTCTGTGTGTGTGTGTGTGTGTGTTTGTCTGTCTGTCTGTCTGTCTGTCTGTGTGTGTGTGTGTGTGTGTGTGTGTGTGTGTGTGTGTGTGTGTGTGTGTGTGTGTGTGTGTGTGTGTGTGTGTCTCTGTGTGTGTGTGTCTGTGTGTCTGTGTGTGTCTGTCCCCAGGCTCTTTAGTGGTGGAGAGTGTACCAGGCCACCAGCTGGTTGGTTTTCAGGGTATCCCTCATCAGCTGCCCCACCCTGGGCAAGGACCCTCAGGCTCACCCAACAGCTTTGCCATGGGAGCTTCCCATAATACTCTGGCTCAGCTCCAGATGCAGGTGGACAAGCTAAACCCGCAGGCCCACTGGCAGCCGCAGCCACCTCCTCCACCGTGGACATGGTACCAGAGTGTCCGACTACAGCGAACTGTCCCAGGGCCCCTGCAGGGAGGCTCTCCCTCCCACAGTATGCCCCCACAACCAGGCCGTAGATTCATTGTGCCTCCTCCCAACCACATCAGCCCAACTAGCACCTTACCCAGCCCTGGGTTTACGCCCCAGGTTAGTGTGTCTTTCTGCGTGTGTGTGTATGAATGTGTGTGTGTGTGTGTGTGTGTGTGTCTGTTTGACTGACAAGCTCTCTTAACAAGCAACGACAGCGGATGGCATTGTCCTAAATAGAGCTGACAGCCTTCACATCCTGGGCAATTTATGTCTTTCCTTGTCAAGACGGATTTTAGCCTTGGATGAGCTTATGACTCAAAATCATAAAATATAACAGCTAAATCTGCAGGAAAACAGCAGCCAACATGTGACAGAGGACAAACCCAAGTTTCCACAAGAAGGGGTTGATAATATCTCGTCATCCAAGTTGTTTAGTCTAGTTCACAGGGTGTTTTGGTTCCAGCACCGAAGTATAGGCTCACTCACAGGACAATACTGGCGTGTGAGGTGCACACATAAGTCGCGTCGCTCTGATGTGAACAAGCTGTTACAGCTGTATAATGAACTCTATAATGTTCCCTGTGGTAAAGAAATATACCAGCATTTTACTGCAAATCATGTACACTTAAAACTAGTGTATTTTTGTAGTCATGCTGCTGTAGGTTTTAAGGTTGTGTAGCGTTGTGGGTGGCCATTTGTTTTTCTTTATACTTCACTATGGTACTGTCAGCTTAAAGAAATTTAAGAAGAACTGACAAGTCTGTGATTTTAAATGAAGAACGTGTCTGCTTTTATTTTTGTCATTTTATTATGTCATAGTGCAGCTGTAAGCACAGATTAATTTGAAAAATGACCTCATAGTGTTTGTGTAATTTTAATGAATAGAAAAGCTGACATGATGCAAGTTTCAAATGTCTGCAAATTGATTTTCACACTGTTGTGAAATAAATTAAAACTAATGGTTTCCTGGAAAGTTTGCAAAGACTGTCAACTGCATTCTGTAAAAAAAAAAAGGATGTCGCATGACACTCCTGGTTTCAAATTAAATATCCATGAGTCAATAAGCAACACCCAAAGTTAGAGTTAGAAAATAAAACTCAATCAAACACTCAATGTGTTAGTGTGGGTTGATCAGATTTAATTGAGTAATGTCGTGTAAAATAAGAAAAATAAATAATAACTTTTGAATGTTTGTTATATGTAGTAAGTAAGTATGTAGGTCGTAATTGCTCATTGTAACAGGCTGATTGAGAAAATAGCTTTCCAGGACTTTTAAAGTGTGATTTAAAATGAAATTGTGCTATAGCCAAAAACAGGGAAAATGTTGGTATTGTCCTTATACTATTTGGTTTCATTCATTTTATCGGAAGAAAAGGTTAAAGCTAAGTGGATAAAAAACCTCAGATTTGCCTGAAGTTTTTGTTTATGGTTTAGTCCCACAATCAACCCACACAGCCAGTACCAAAGTACTGAAAATGCACCTTTTCATCTCCACTTCTAGCAGCACATGCTTGTAGATGCTGACAGGAATGTAACCTGACAATGATTGAAGCTTTTTTCTCTATCTCTCTGTGTCTCACTCATTCATCTGTAGTCTCTGAGGGGGATGGAAAGCAGCTCCAACTACCAAGCCAAGCCTATGGACATATTTTCCTCTTCACCTCTGTACACTAATATTACGCCACTGTCCATAAATGGTGGCGTGAGTTCATCCCAGTCACGACAGACAGTAAGTGACTCCCTCTATTGATGTACCTGAAGATTATTATTGCATTATTCCTGCTGTGGCGTAAATGACATGCACTGCTGTGTTTAGATTGAGCACACGTATCTGAACAGGAGGAACGATTCAGCCGGTCCGATATATATGCTGAAACCAAACTATCCCCAGAGTCTGCCACCTTCTTTGCCACACAGAAATGGTATGTCTGTACCATTTCTACTTTTGTATATTTTAGTGGCGTTGAGACTGTGTGTGTTGTTGTGTTAAGAAATTAATACACAAGCAGATTTTCATTCCTCTCTAGAGCAAGGACAGGAGATTTCACCAGGGTACGCTGCTGTATCCCAAGTGGAGAAACCAGGGTGAGAAGACAGCTGCACGAACGCACGAACGCACGCACGCACGCACACACACACACACACACACACACACACACACACACTCACACACACACACACACTCTCACGCACGCACGCACACACACACACATACACATACAAAAGCACAGATTATCTGAAAAGTAGACTGCTACCTTGTTATGACCTTAGTCCCTTTGTGCCATTGGTGTCTCCAGTGAATTTCACTTTGTTGTAATTGGCTCTCACTTTGTTCCCAAGGACGGTTTCCTGGAAACCCCCAGAAACACAACAGACCAGTGGAGCAGTGGGCTCAGCTGTGAAGAGAAGACGAAGGTCGTCACCAGGGCCCATCATTGTCATCAAAGATGAGCCAGAAGATGACAGCAGCTATGTAAGGAGACAATAAATTACTATAAGTTATTAGAGTATTCCATATATAGATTTGGTAGATACATTTATCCAAAGCTTGTTACTGTAGTAAGAGTACATTTTTTGCAAAACACACAGTATGAATTGTAGTGTATTGCAGCTTGGGTAGTATTTTTGGCTATTAGATGGTCGGTTATCACAGTGTACACACCAGAGTAATTGGGGAGATTTGGAAACAGATTATTGCTACAGTGAAGTTAGACGAGGCAAGAAACCTAAGCGGTTAGACGGGCTGTAAACAAGCCTGCAGTTTCGCCAGATTATCTAAACCTCTTTCTTTGGAGGTAAAAACAAAAGTGAGGGCACCTGAAATGCCAGTAATGATCCATTACTGTACAGAAAATCTATGTGCGGGCACAATTATGGAAATGACTGTATGGCAAAGTTGAACTGAGAGTTCAGTGTCATTTAAACAGATTTTCAGTTTCGGTAATAATTTTAGTCTTTGCTTTCTTTTTTCTTTTCCAAATAAGTTGAAGATTGTTTCAAACCCGTATGGTCTTCTGACTGCTCATGTTTCTTGGCCCATCTGTTTTCTTTTTAGTAATGTTACCACATCCCCAGATCTCAGCAATCAACTTGGTTGGTGCAGTACTATTATTACCAATAGGAATGCTGGTCCAAACTACAAAAACTAAAATCCAGTTTGTATGAAACCAAGAATTTCCCTTTAAATTTCTGAGTGTGACTGTGCTGTTGACCTTTATAGCAAATTAGCCACATCAGAGCGTTGTGTATAATAAAGATTCAGCTCAGTGAACTTTAACGTAATTTAGCCCATTTATGGCATATTGGTTGCAGGATTTTCAGAGCTTTGTTTGTGGATTTCAGGTACAAAACAACCAAAGAGCCAGCCTTCCTGACAGCACAGGTGAACACCCGCAAATCAGTGCCCAAGGTGAAGGCAACAAGGTCCCGACTCCTCTTCAAAGCACAGACCACAAACCCACCAGCCCTTCCAAGCCTCCGAGCAGGCCATGGGACCAGAGTAAGATCGAATCGCTGGGAGGAGAAGAGCAGGTAGAACAAACTCAAGCTCGGCTGGGAGACTCTGATGAGGTCTCGTGTGCTGTGTGTCAGAGTGGAGGAGAGCTGCTGTGCTGCGATAAGTGTCCCAAAGTTTTTCACCTTACGTGCCATGTTCCATCTCTCCTAAAATCTCCCAGGCAAGTTTGTCCACATGAAACTCATCTGTTGCTGGTCTCACATGAAAACCCCATAACTGGTGTTTTTTCATCCTTGTGTTTATTTTAGAATCAATAAATTGTGTTTGTCAGTGGAATGAAAAGAAAACAGACCTTTCAGCTTCTATGAACGAGGCTGTTTTTGACAAGTTGTTTACACATTTTGGCAACAGGAGGTTTTCATCTGACATCAGCATTACGCACTTGTTAATGTATGTTCCTTTTTTACGGACTTTTGCATTGAGTCTCTGGACTGTCTGTTTTCAGTCGGGAGTGGTTTTGCTCTTTCTGCCGTGACCTGTTCGTGCCTGAGATGGAGTATGACTGTGACAGCAAACCTGAGGCCAAAACAGTGAAGAAGGAGCCAGACTCTGAAGGAGGATTTCCCTCTGTGGACAAACGAGTCAGTACTTTTTTTTTTGTTACAATGCTGATTGTTGAACTGTAGTGCCTCTAATTAGAAATGGTTTTATTGCCTGAAAGTTAAAATGAAGGTTTAGCATCTTCAAGTAAGTCAGACTGTTTCAGCTCTGGTTTTACAGTTAGCAAACAACAATGCCTTTGTTTCATTCCATTCAGTTCAGTTTCAGTTCAACTCCGTAACTTTATTTATCCCAAGCAACACATATCATTATGGTATGACACCTCACCTCTGTAGGTATGTAAGTTTGTAGTTTGATCTGCTACAAAAACACTCATATCTTCATATGGGTAAGTGCTCAAATTCTGTCTCTATCCTTATGTACAACCATTTGGAGCTTGTTATAAGGTGCATACAATACGCCCTCCTCCTGCTCCCCCAGAGTCTAACCAAACCCACTTGCTGCCTGACAAATTCACCCCTTCCTTGTTTAATAGTCTGAATTTGAACATTAACACACCCAACACAAGAAAACTATTGTAACTAACTGAAATAAACCTTATGACAGCTAGCATGCTCCAATAAGAGCAAAACTTAAAGTGTGTCTAAAAGGAGTGAGTGTGTGATACTCATGAATAGTTTTTGGATCACTTTTATAAATCAACCTTAATAATAATTTGACTTGCACCCTTATTGATTTTATTGTTGTCTAGCAACTATATTGTATAGTAGAAGAATTACATGTAATGATAATAGCATCTGGAACTGTGCAAGTTTTCTTTTTCGAATGCAATGGTGTTTTAAACAGTGTATCTGACAAGCAATAAGTACCTTGATGTTGTGTTGCAGTGATTTAGCAGCTAATGTTAATCAGTGTTAGGCCTGACACCAAGTGGATCACTGTCAGATAAATACCAACATGGTACTCATCTCACATTCAAGTGACTAGCTGAGAAGATGCGGTAGACTGTAGATTGGAGGACTGTGTTTGGTTTTCTTGGTTATCAGTTGACATTAAGTCAGATGTCTTTTTCTACCACTGCAGAAGTGTGAGAGGCTGTTGCTGCACTTGTTTTGCAGTGACCTGAGTTCAAACTTTCAAGAGCCCATATCCCCCGCGGTGAGTCTGGAAGCATGTGTGACTTGGAAAAGTTCACAGGATTAATGTCACATGAAGTTACTGTAACTGTAATTTTAATGATGTGTAATATGCAGTATTTGTCAGTAAAGACAGAGAAACTTTAACCAGGTGCTGTAAATATATAGAGTATTTGCACCTAGTGAATCAAAATGAAAAATTCTAGCCTAAAAACTGTACATTGCAGTACATAAAAGGCCACATTTGTGTGCAGCATGTAACCACAGTGCCCATATTTGGCTTTTCATTATAAACCTTCACATAACGAAATTGGGTACAAATCCATAACCTCTTGTGCACAATGCTGACATATAATATAATCATTATAAATAATAGATCAACATCTGCCCATGAAGTTTCATCATTTTATTATCTCTCCCTTTCTAAATACTGTAGGTATGTGCTAATAACTGGCCGACTATAAAGAGGCCGATGAATCTTTCAACTGTGAAAAAACGACTGGAGGCTAAGCAGAGTCTGTGCTACCAAGGCACTGCAGAGTTTGTATCAGACATCAGGCTCCTCTACGGGAACTGTGCAGCTCTCAGTGAGGTAGAGTGTTTGCAAAAATCCCCCATTTTTCCAGTATTATTCAGTTCTTGACACCTGGCAGTAAACTTTTCTTCTGCTTGCATCTCAGACTGTCACAGAGGTCACCGTGGCAGGCAGGAAGCTCATGGAGCTGTTTGAAGAACACCTGAGGATCATCTTTTCTGACCAAACCTTCCCAGAAATCAAAGTGGAGATGATACCCACTGCCCCGCCTTACTCTCAAGTCTCGTCTCTTGACAATATCCCCCAGCCAGCAAAGCGCCAGCGCACATGTTCAGACTCCCAGGATGCACCAAGCTGTCCCAATGGAGAAGAGGCAGTAGTGTGAAAGCACAAATCTTCTTAATGGTTTAGATATTTGACAACGTTGCCATCACCAGCTAATATTCGAGGTTTAAAACTTTATTACACAAAACATTTATGACACAAATTCAGGTCACTAAGATGTTTTATATGTTTTATGATGAATTGAACTGCAAACAAAGACCTATGATACACATTTTCTATGTTCTGGACTAAACTGTGTTAGAGCCATAGACTGTATATAAAAAGGTTACACTGTTGGATCAACACTGATTAATCAGACTGGGATTTCATATCTGGAAATGTATACAATACATGCAGCACATTTACAGGGTACAGCTGATTGTCACCAGTCTGGTTTTTGTTACATGAAAGTTACTCATTCTTATTATAAGTCTTATTACACTGAGCTGACCAATGGTGTGGCCAGGTCTGCTGCGTTCTTCCTGTTTGGCACTCCATGTGTAAATACAGCAGTGATCAGAGGAAAGACGATAACCATGAGCTTTGATGTTTGTGGTTTATCTAATGTGGATTAAGATGAGTTACAAGCACCCCAAGGCCAGAAAAGTGAAAATGTAAAGGGGATCAAAGTAGTTATAAAACCACAGACAGTTAAAGATGTTTTTATTGTCACACATATAATCTTTCCTTGCAGAGCTACATATTTAATGTTGTAAAGGTAAATTTTATGTGACATTTCTTCACATATCATTTATTTATTTATTTATTCATTTTATCTGTTTATTTACCTGACTTATCAGATTTTATTGTGAAGGACTAAACATGTTGCATATGTTTCACTGTGTGAGACTTTTTAGATTATTTTTTAGATTAGTTTGATTCAGTTAACCTGTTCTCTTCTGCACACTCAGCATTGTGAACTGCTTTCTTCTAATATCCAATAGCCAGAACATTTAGTCATAAACATACCTGCATGCAAGTCAGTGTGCAGGTGTTTACAGTGTACAATAAAATATGATAACTTTACTCTGGGTAATGATTAATGTTATACGCATCCTTCACCTTATAACAGCATGTTAATTGAGTCTGTTAATGTTCCACAAAAAGGAAAGTATTGTTCACTAGAAAATTCCAGGGAAATTTTGAGGGCCACGGGGGCTACTGCCGGGATAGGGTTAGGGTAAAAAATCTTCTCTGTGTCACTGTAGCGATGACATCACGCAGCCCTTGGCTGTCAGAGGTCAGGTCAGGAGCTGCCGTTGCCATGGCAATGTGAAAATCTGCCCAGAATTTGGCTTCTACATGGCTTCAAACAATTGCAAATTATGAGAAACCCGTTACTTCTTTTCAAAAACCAAAAACACCGTGAGAGACACTGAAGCCAGAAGTTTCTTACAGTCTCTATTTTATTCAGATATTCCTTAAAATGAGTGAGTAAGCTCAGTACGAAGACAGAGTGAGATTCTTTTGAAAAAAAAAGACGATTACATTAGGTGTCAATGAGAGTGAGACAGGTATTGCTGCCGGACTCGGCACCCCCGTTTAAATTTTGTGCAGACCCTGCCTGTCAAAGTTACATTTTATGAATCCCAACAACTGTCTACATTTTGAGAAAGAATTATTTGTCTCCTTTTTACGGTTTGGCCGTGAGCTCGAGTTAAAAATAAAAATAAAGGTTATTTTTTACTGCTTCACGCACTCTAGCCAACTGACGCTGTCACTCTAACTTTGAAGAAAAAGTGATTTCCACTCCTCCTTTGAGTGCTCATAGTTTGAAAAGTTTACATGTCATGTAAAAACAGTTGCTGTGTTTTGGAGAGAACAGAAGTTTTCCTCCGTTTTATAGTTTGAATCACATTTCTACGTGCAGGTATGAGAGAGCTAGGTGACTCAGAAAAAAGGTGAAATTTTGTAGAAAAAAGGTGAAATTTTCTGGGTTTTTAAAGAAAATTCCAATGCATTCCTAATGCATTATTTATTCCCAGTATTTTGGGAATTAAGTAAAAAATTAAAGTAAAAATTGGAATTTTAACACCAAAAGTCATAGCACCTCTTTCGGGATCAAGACGCACGTTTTGATGTATATATTACATGTATATATTACATGATGTATTATTGTTCCGCCAAAATTTGGCGGAAGAATAATAATAAGTCTGAGGAATATTAATTAGTGCCTCGGGGCTCTGCCCCGAGGCACTCCTCTCAGCTATTCTAGCTGTAGAGGAGTGCCTCGGAGCTGAGCACCCGTGGCACTAATTAACCTCATTACAACTTAAACTTGACAGTTAAGTTAGGCTACTTTCCCCAAGTTTCTATAGCTGAGCTGAGAAACAGTGAATAAGGCCTTTGGGCCCCTCAGTCTGCCTGGATGTGTTAGTGGCTCTCTGCTGATTGACACAGACGTGGCAAGACAAGCTTTGCTGAGCTTCAAAGGAACTGTACCACACCCCCCACAACAAGATTAACACTGTCTGAATGCGACCTCGGCTCGTCTAATTTCCTCCACCTATGAGCTGTGAGGTCAGCTCATGCTGCTGTTTCTTGTTAAAGCCCAGATTGGAGGTGGAGAGGAGGAGTGAGGGTTGGTGGGTTGTGAAAGGTTTAGCAGGCAGGGTGAGTTGTACTCTAACCAGTCCAGGCTGAAGCCTGGCACTGGCCTGGCTGTCATTTTGGGGGCATTCTTCATCCCTTATATGGCCTTAAGGAGCCTGTATCTCTTTTCTGTGTTACGACTTAGGAAAAGATTAGATTAAAGACTAGTCTACAGTAAAGGGGGTACTCGCTGTGGTAACTGTTCATTTTGTAAAGGTGTTAACACTGATTTGCAAGAAAAATATTCTGAAGTTATGTAATCCATTACAATAAACAACATATCTGCCCCTGTTCTTGTCAAGGTTATGGTGTTAAAGTGTGATAATGAAAGTGCAGATCTCTGTTCTGCTTTACCAAGCAACAGAAGAGTGACAGACAAAAATAAAAGCAGACATGTTGTTCACTGTGATGGATTACCTGAGTAAGATCTCTGCAAGCTCATTTTTACACACACACATAGTGGGATGTTTTTCAAGTAGATTTATTGGAAGAAATGGAATCCAGCATTGAAAAGGGCATTTGTTTCTAAATGAGGAAGATAAATAACACAGAATTCTAACTCCCCCACCCCCATTTACACTTGAGCAGTTCTGCAATAGTGATACTACATCATATTGAGAAATAATGAGACAAGTGGCTGCCTGGAAGTCATACAAACACCATTCTTAAATTTATAATTTACTTTTTGTGGCAAATGTGATTTTTTGGCAAAACATTCAAAACACTAGTGTCGTCGCTTTAAAATATTCTTCGTCTTCTTGCCAGGCTTCTCTTATAAGAAGGCTGCAGTGCGCTGAGGAGCACAGAGATTGAGACACAACTCGTCACACACTACACTTTTACTGTGCAGTTACCCATTTATAACTGCCATAGACTTTGCGGGCTTCCCTGTATGCCTGTGGTGTCCCAATATCAAGTCCTCCGTGATGTTTCTAGACTGGCTAGACTGGTGGTGGAGACATATGGCTCTGATTAGAAGATCATTTAACCTCTCCCTGTCACCATGCCCAGAGTCAGTAGACTGATTGAATTTACAGAGAGCCTTAGTTGGTACAAAATGTTTATAATGCAGTCTAGCAATTATTTCTCCACTTCTTGCCAATTCTGGTAGACGTGTGTGTGTGTGTGTGTGTGTGTGTGTGTGTGTGTGTGTGTGTGTGTGGCATGTTCATGATCACTTTGGCTGACAGTGAGCCCACATCTGTGGTAGTGTTACAAAAGCTTTAATTTATTAACTTTAAGGGTAAATGCCTCATTTTCTTTGCTACAGCTGTAAAGTTTAGTAGCTAAAGAGGAAAATAAGCTCAGTAGGGGGCCTACAGGGAGCAGTAATACCACTGAGCAGATATCAGTGAGGGCTCAAATATAAGGGGTGAATGCAACAGCACAGAGCCAGCTTCCAATTTCATCTATCATCTCTCTTAAGGTGCAACAAACCCAACTGTAGCAGTGAATAAGTGCATTTATTTGCAGACAGGGTTGATATCCAAAAGGTTTCGAAGCTTACAGCCTGGACATAGCCACAACAGATTTTTAAAATACCTCCAAACCAGCTCCAGATGTTGAGTAATCAGTACAATCATTAGTCACAGACCGAAAAGTCTACTTTGCTATTGATGGGAAGACAATTTCCAAGTATGCATGCATACTCTGCAGCACAGTAGCCCGAAGACATTTACAGTAGTAGGCTGTACAATAACAGTGATGGCAGCTCCCTCTGGAGTACTTCAGGTTTTATACTTTATCATCAATAGCAATCATATAGAACATTTTAGAAGGAGAATTTGGTAGAATCATTCCTGTCAGAATATAGTAATAAATTACAACATAAACCAACCCCAGATGATGTTTTAACCAAAATATATTTTAATTGTAATATATTGTAAATGAGCTAACGATTAATGGCTTTAATTTGGAGTTACTACAGAAAAAAAAGCCCGGTTTGATTAGTAATGAGTCGGTGTCTGTGGCCCCAGCCCGCCCCTCACAGTGCCATAATTAGACGCTCATTCCTCCAGTCACGCTGCAACTGCGACTCACAGCTCCATCACATCCACTTCTCGGACTCAGTCTTTTCTTTTCTAAAGGAGCTCTGCTGTTTATTCACACAGCTTGCAGGGGGAAAAAGAAAACAGGCATCGGGAAGCTGAAAGCGCTCGGATCACCTACTTTTTAAATCAGCATTTAGTTGAAGCTCTCTTCATTCAATGGGTCCGCGTGTACTGCTGCTCTGCTCTCTGTTCGGAGTTCTCCTTGGCCAAGGTAAGTTACCTCTCTCTCTCTGACAAACTGCTGCGTGACGACTTTTAATGAAGACAGGCCAAAGCAAGGCGAACAATGGCGCCGGTACATGATGTTGATGTGGGGTGAATGATCTTTGGGAGATTTTTTTTTTTCAAGCATTTATTTTACAGTAAGGATCAAACTGATTGCAGACAAAGCGTGAGACTCGGAGAGGGGATGGATTTGTCATAGGACTAGTTGGGACATGTGATAAAGCTCAATTTACAAAGTTGGGTGCTTCAAAGTGTTGCAGGGCTGCACTGAAATGAAGCAGGGTTGAATGATGTCATTATATATTCAAATACCCGGTTAGTGATTTAGAAGGAAGTCAGTTTTATTTATTTATTTATTTTCTGTTTCCATTGTTTTCCCTTACAACTTACAATGCAGGCAGTGAGATAGAGAGTGTAACTCTGTGCACACTGCATTGTGCTTGACAACTTCCACACAATACACTTTTATGTAACATGAAAATGTCATATCAAAACGTAAACCATCTTTAACTCTCTTTTTTATTCATTTCATTGTGTTTATGCAATAGCCTAGACTCAACTTGGTTTACAAACAAAAGACGTCACATTAACTGAGGAGTGTTACAATGCAGTTTCACAATAGTTGTAAGTAGGAGCTCTCAATGCCCTGGTTTCTGTACTTCCTGCCCTGCAGGCCAAAGGCCAAGTACCTTGGTATGCTGAGATGCTCAGAATGACCAGTGTCCCACCAGGGCGTGATGGTCTAGACAGACGGGTGTGATTTATACTTGAGCGCCCACAGCAGGGTCATCAAGGCGTAGGATGAGGCATATCCAAATGCTCACGGTCCCCTGGTCACACATGGGGCAATTTTCACAGTCAGCAGGGGCCACTTTTTTCTAAAGCTGCCTTCATTGTAGGGGGTGGTGTCACAGGTCAGTTTGAACTATCAGCTCAACCAGTTACATGAGCAAAGCTCCCAGATGTAGCTATGTGTGTCACCTAAAGACCTCATCAAAGAAAGAGTATGATAGATAGATAGACAGATAGATAGATGATAGATAGATAGATAGATAGATGATAGATAGATAGATAGATAGATAGATGATAGATAGATAGATAGATCTACCTCTTGTGTAACAGCCTTAAAACTGACAGAAACCTCCAAATAAAAGCCCTGAGTGCAGCCCATGAGAGAGATGCACACTTCTGTTGTGACGCCTGGCCAACTACTCTGTTTGGGCGGAGCTCCACCACTGGGCTCATTAAGCCTTGTTTACATGAGGCGTCTAGACGCAGGCAAGCCATGTGCTGCTCTGCCAAGACAGAATGGCCCTCACAACCAGCACCGCTATCCAAGATGGAAATCAGCCCTCTCCAGACAGACAATGCATCACAGAGACACAGAACTGTGGCGAGCTGCATCTAGACTGGAGGAACGGCTGGGCCTGGCTTGCTTCTTTTGATAAAACAGCAGCACACAATTTTTAAGGCACTTCTGGTCTTTCAATTTAGGTTTGCAAAGCAGCAGACAGCGGTGGCGTTGGTATGACTCTGTGATGCTTAGTGGGTCTGAGTTAGTTATCAGCTGAGAACTACTGTGGGGAGAAATCTCCAGAGTATGTGACCAACTATTCCTGTCATTTAAAATATACTTACCATGCCCCTGGAGGGAAAGATTAGGGGATTAGCTATTTTGTGGAATCTGGAAAGGTGCTCCTTGGATGCCTTTCCACTTTCAATACAAACCGGGTGTTTTGGCACAAGGATGTCAATTACTGGTAATGGTCATAAACAAAAAAGAGAGAGAAAAAAAACGTGCACAACTTCTGCAGAGTTGGGAGAAGGGTATTTGACACTTGGTTATTAACACCTTTATATGAGGCATTAATGGCACGCAGTGCAAATTCACATTATCAGCTTTTTGCAAGCAAAATATTTTTGCTCCTGTCTCATTGGAACATCATGGTGTAGCTGTGTTGATAGAGGTCTTTAACATTCACAGACACACAGAGAGAGAGACTCCGAGAGGACCTACTTGGTAGGCGCATGTGAAAAGCTTTTAAAATGCCATCTCATTTCATCCAGCTGCTACAAGGTTTATTGGCCAGAGGATTCTGGGATGTGCCAGACTTCCAGAAGTCAGTAGTGAGTCAGCTAATGTGGCTGCCGAGTAATAAATCCTCTGTCCATATTCCCGCCGTGCTGCCAGGTTAATCATCCCTCGTGTAGTAGCAATAGTCACAATGTTTTAATTCTGTGCTTTGATTTCCTGCAGCCTTTCTCCAGTCACCCTGCTGGTATTTTAGTCTGGGCTGCAGAGCTGGGTTTATAGAAACCTGCAAACTATTCGGAGAGGTTTCATTACAGTGCTCATTGAGATGTTATGAAGTTTATCAATGCAGAAAATGTTGTGATGATGACTATTCCTGCTTGTTCCTCATCTTTGATTTAATGGTTACAATAAAATTCCTCTCGGCCCTCTGGGAGAAAGCAGCGAGTCTGTGGACTGCTATTCCAGACACTTGTCCTCCCTACCTAATCTAACTCACTATCTGAAGCTGCTCACTGCTGCCAGACGTGCTGTGTCTCAAACAGATGGATTTCTTCAGTGCATTTCACAATCACTATTCCCAATAATTCAAAACACTCAGTCACTAACCAGCAACAACTCCTCTTCTATTACAGTGGATTCAGCATTCCATGCTCTCTAATACACATGAATAAACAGCCAGATTGCCACAGAGTTGGTTGTCCTCCAGTTAAAGAAAAAAAAAAAAGCCCCTCTTGTGTCTGCAACAACATATTCATCATTCATTGTCTTTGGCAAAAAAAAGATCCTGCAGCCAGTTTAAATTGCCAAACACATTTAGAATTTTGTTTTTTTCAGAGAAGGAAAGGCAACTTGCCTTCGAGGACACTGGCAAGACTTTTGTTTGGGTTAGATATCCAGATTTGATCATTCTAATTCACTTAATTAGCAAAACAGTGTGTCAATCACTAATGCTTAATATCATAAGACAATGCTTATGACCATGCCATTTGGTAGTCATGTAAAAGCAACACCATAGTCTCAAGGTGAGTGTGTAATCCACCTTACGTGTATGCAGCCAGATGTGTTGCCTGCGGTCTACATGTCTCCAGCAGTCATTACCTACATGGGGGTCTCCTTACTAATGGTGCTAGAAAATGTCCTGACAGTGAACAGGACGTGTACAAATTCACCACCTTCTTTTTTTTGTTTTACCTGCCCACACATGCAAAAACTTACCTCGTGTCGCTTTTAATGTCTGTAGGAGCAGAGCAGATCTCGATAGAGGACTGCTGTAAGGATGGACAGAAGCGTGGCAGTGATAACGAAGACTGCGCGTCCCTCCCTCTCATATCCGAGTCAACCACGTGCAGGTAAGCAGGTAGCACTATATGTGCTGCTTTGCTCTCATTAATCTGTGTGCCACAAGGGTGAGAGGGCTCTGGTAGAAGACTTGCCTGGGGCTTATTCAGATTTACAAGTCATTAAGTGCTGCACCCTTTGTCACAATCGTACATTTTCTATCTGCACCACAGAAGCTCCTGCAGTATTGGCCCTGAGGGATTTGGCCTGTACCATGTATGAGGGGGAAATGTCTGTGGGCCCTTAATATGAGATTGCTTTACCTGACTCCCATAAATCTCCAGGCACATTATTCACTTCACGTGAGAGCGGGAAACACTAATAGTGATGGGATAATAACAGGTCTGCTGGTAACCCTAGAAGGTGTGCTGCCACAGGTTCAGGGCCCATAAGCCAGGGAGATCTGCTGCTGTGAACACTGATGGCAAACACATTTACCATAGCCACCCTAAGTGATCCCAAATTTGTCTAAATTATAGTGCGAGGGGAAGAGAGGAAAAGGGCAGAGGTTTGTGGGGGAGCAGGGTGTATTTGGGGGTGGAAAAGGATGAGGGGGGGTCAGAAGAGGGGCTGTTTCAAAACCCAGGAAATACCTTAGAGGTGAAATGCGACATAGAGGGAGGATGGAGAGAGGCAATAACAGGAAATCTGAACGATTACTTCAGACACCAAAGGGAAAAAAAAAAGTACAGAAGAAAAGAGAGGAGAGAGGAGAAGAGAAGAGAAAAGAAAAACAGGAGTGCGACTGTGCCCTTAAAAGGTTCTGCAGAGGAGGTGTGCGCCTTGACGTGAATTTGAGATCCACAGTGGTTTATGTGGAAAGAGATTTCTGGTAAGAGTTGATAAAGAGGCTTGTTGGAAATGAGAGAGGAGACGTGAGGGGGTGGCGTTTTATGCTCTCTGTCTTGTAAAATTGCAGCGAGAGAGGCAGAGATCCAAGCCAGACAGAAACAGTCACCCACTCTTAACTGATTGGACTGCACAAACAGCCAGCGAAACGCTAGACAATACAGTGAAATCTGATCTAACCGAAATATTGAGTAACTGATATTTTCATAATAATGGTCTTGTGTAAAGGACTGTGCGTCTACCGGATAATGGTTTTGACATTAAAGCATGCAGTGTTTTATTGATTCCTATCAATGAGGTCATGGTCAAGGTCAGTTGAAATACTTTCTGCTACTCACTTTATACTAATAGAAATGTTTTGAATCCCATCTATTACACGTTATCACTGATTCTGCCATGGTGATGTCACTGAGCCCAAGCAAACATATACATATTTGCAACTGTAGAGTCAAACAATTAGTGGTAGTAATCTCTGTTCTTACAGGACATAGCAGGCTTGTCCTTAGGGAGTGGTTAGTATTAGTCATATCATTATGGAGTAATGCCTTCAAAAAAGCTGCAATCCCACCATGAGTAAGGACATGTGGAGGTGGGCAAATGTTAATCTTGGGAGTCAAATGTTGGTTTAACTCAGGTCTAAAACAATAGCAGAAAGACCTCAGGGAGCGCTGCTCAACCTAGTTTAAACCCAGTGATGTCAGCGTTGCAAAACACAATAAACTTCCATTGAATCCACACAGGGTTTTACTCATCCCACTCATCCATGCATTTTTAGTGTGACAACTCTGAGATCCCCATCAGGCTTGCCTCAGGCTGATTTTAATGGGCTGCACTTTAAGGCAAGGTTGTTTTTGCATTGTGTGTGGAGTGGAGGGGGATATTGATAGAGCTGAGAATAAATGCACCACCTGTGTTTTGCATTTTTTTTTCTTCTTGCTGACAGGGTAGTGCAGGAGCAGTGCTGTGTAACAGTGCTTGAGGATAACATGTGCAACACTGGTATCAACTTGGCCAAAGACCAAGGAGCCTGTGATTCTTTATTCACCAACACCTGCGAGACCAAGACTACAAAGGTCTGTTTGTATCTGGATTTGCACATGCATATGCAAATCTTTGTGTATGTCTGCCTTACTAACTGAAAATACTGTAAACAGGGAAAAAGAGTAAGAATATAATGACTTGTGTGCACGAAAAAATCTCCCTCAGCTCAATCATTGTACAGTATATCACTCTGCTGGACAGCCAGATTGGAGGCAAATGATTGGTGAGAGTGATGATGTGTGTCTATATGTGTGTGTGTGTGTGTGTGTGTGTGTGTGTGTCTGCGCCGCGAGCAAGATGAGGCATGTCACTCCAGGGATGAATGGAGCTTGTTGCTGTCAGATAGATTATAAATTCTGACTCTCGAATCTTCCTCAGGCTCACGTCCAAGCACATTTGAGCCTCTCTATGCTTTTACTCCCTCTCAACCTGTGTGCCCCTTTATTTTCACAACATACTGCACGTCAACACATCTCCAAGATGAATGCTTGGCAATATGTGGAAAGGAGGGGATGCGAGTTGGTGCATTTTCTCAACATGATGAGATCTCAGTGGGACAGCTTGTCTTTACTTGATCATCTGTAAACTGCAGGTAGTGGCTCATACTTAATGGCCCAGGTATGGTGAATAATACAAGAGATTTATATCTTTGAGAAGGAGGCTGTTTGACACACTTTGTCCATTGCGTCATTACATTTACAATATCAAAGGACTTCAGGAAATCTGTCTCCACCTGTAACCCTGAAAGATAGCCAGGAGAAATTCACACCAAACTGTAAGCGTTGTTTATCTTAAACGTTAGGACAAAAATGAGAGAGAATATTCCTAACCGTTAAAGAAATATACAGCATTTTAGGGAAATATGCTTATTTGCTTTCTTGCTGACAGTTAGATAAGAAGATTGATACCACTCTCATGTCTGTGCAATACAAGCTACAACCAGGAGATGGTTAGCGTAGCTTAGCATTAAGACTTGAAGCAAAGGGAAACAGCTAGCTTGAAAAAATCTTCCTACCAGCACCTCTAAAGTTTGTTTACCAAGACTAAGTAAAAACTACACTTTGTGGTTTTACTGGGGATGTCTCTGCTGTTTGCCAGATTAAAGAGACAGAAAGTTACTGCGCCAGGCCAAGAAATAGTCGTGCATCTAACCTCCTTTAAAACAACTACCTGTAAACAAACAGGAAACAGCATGCTAATTACTGAGCTTTAGAGATGCTAGTATGCAGATTTTGTTACCTGTGGAGAGAGCCAGTTTGGCTGTTTCCTACTATTTCTAGTCCTAAGGTAAGTTAAATGTCTCCTAGCTCCAGCTTGATATGTTAAGCACAGGTTTAAGTGTGGTCAATATGCTAATCAAACTCTCATCAAGAACTTGAATAAGGATAATTTCCCAAAGCGTCGAACCATTTCCTTTACAATGAAGTTGGGTCAATGTGTGTTAAAATGCAAATTTTATTACCTACATTTTTTGGCCATTTGGGGGCAGTAAAAACAAGCTGTAAACACAGCACACATATGGCTAACTTGTTAGCAAACATTTCCCCATTTACATGTGCTGCTGATACAGAGCAGTATTAGCATTTAATGGGGTCACATGGTCAAATGTAAGAGTGTAAGTCCAATATTTACTCTCCTTTTCGTTGTTTCCTCTTAATCCTGTGGGAAATGTTTGGCTAAAGAGTTTACAAGCTAGTTGCTAACTTTGCCTGTTTGCAGTTTGGTGCTGAACAGGCAGTAGATTTGGAGCTTTTGCACTGAAAACAGCTTCCTGTTGCCTGTTGCAGCAGAAGAGAATGGTGAGAATAAACCAAAGCAATAAAGTTGTGGGCTGTAACCAAAAAATGACCTGAAAGATGCTAGAAATCTCTGTAGAGTTGAGGGGAACTACAGAGTCAGAGCTAATTCTCTGTTGGTTTGTCACTAAAAGCAAAACCTGTCAAATTACACATAACCTACTCATTTGATTTGTATTATGAAAATATAATTATAGACTTTAGATCATAGTTTCTCCCCATTTTAAATTAAAAACCTAAAAGGTTTCTAGATATAATGTCAAGGCCCTATATGTGTGTGCCCACACACACACACACACACCCACACACACACACACACACCCACACACCCACACACAGAAGCAGTTAATGACTCCTGGTAAGAGCTGCAATCTTTGCAAGACTTATGGCATGTGTTCAGTCTTGCAATCATTACACCACAGACTGTCAAATTTCAGGTATTATAGCATCATTGCCCAGACTGAGACACAAAGACACCCATCCCCCACACTCTGCACCTCTCATCTCCCCCCTGGCATTACCAGGCTGCTGTAATGATTGATTGAGCATGCTTCAGCTAGAGGGGACGATGATCATCTCATTACTGTCTGCCTGTCTGTCTTTCTTACTGACTTACTGCCTCTCTAGTCCTGTCTGTCTGTCTGAAACCTATCAGTTGGCCTGTCTTATCAGTGGGCCTCCGTTTCTGTCCGTCTGGTTTAAACTAAGAGCTTGGGTGTCTGTCTGTCTGTCTGTCTGAGTTACCTCATCCCCATTTGTCAGTCTAAAAGCCTGTCTCATCTTCCTACAGTTTTTTGATGACCATGCCATCCCACAATCTTCTTTTCCTTGTCTAGATTTTTAGTTTCACTTCTCCTGGTATATGAATTCCTGACATTGAGTTTTTCTCCTCCATTCTTTGCACATTTTTAAGATTTACTTGTCAATGCTCTTATGCTATCTAAAGTGTTGTATTGTACTGTATTCTGTTTTCTGTAGATGTGCTGTGACTGTTGTCTTCTGGGGAAGGCGGCCCAGGAGCAGGGCCTACCCTGTGATCACAACCTCTCTGTGGGCTACCAGTGCACCCTGGTGTCCCGGGCCTGCTGCGTGGATGGAGCCCCAGATAACCAGACAACAGCCGCAGGACAAACTGATCGTGCGTGTAAAAAAATAAGAAATCATGTAGTAGGCAGTTTGTTTTTTCTTACGTTTGTTTTATAGCAAAGCAGGTAGTTAACTTAACAATAATCTTGTTCAATTCAATTCAATTCAAAACACTTTATTGGTCCCTGAGGGGCAATTTGCAGAGGCACGTAGAGTAGCACAGTCATAAGCAGCATAATACAGGAAATTAAAAATTTAAATTAAAAGAAAAAAGGGTAGAAAAAGAGAATATAGTGATAGAAAACCTGAGCAAACCACATACAACTTCTCAAAATATTGGAGGATGAACCTAAGAGAGAAGAAAAATTAGGTGGAGAAATCATAACACCACTGGTGTTGTCAAACATAAGCCCATGCTGCCCCCTGGTGGATACGTGTGGTCTTGCCTTTAGCTTTCAGTGGAGTTCAAGAGTGGTTACAGTTCATCTTTTTCCTCACACCTAAATAAAAGCAGCTCAGGTTCAGCAGAACAACAGTAACTGTGGAACAAAGAAATCTTCAGTGTGTTGCTCATGAGGGCATCAGCACTGCAGGAGCTTTCTGTGACCTTACTCACCAACTGCTCCCAAAAAATGTTCCAGTTGTTTTAGAAACAAGTGCTGCTGAAATTACCAGTTCACTTGACAAACAAACAAATTAATTGCTATTTTAAGAGGAAATATTTAATTTTATTTAAACTAGTTTAAGATTTTACACAGGATTTCTGTTGGTGTGGTCTAATTAGTTAATTAGCATTTTGACGTACAAATTTTGGTTCTGTGACTGTGGTTGACATTATAGTGTACGCAATTTATTGACTGTTGAAAAATAAGTCAACAGATTATTGATTTTTATTATTTGCCACTGAATTTTATTTTTGGATGGCATGAAGCTGCTCTTTGAGACTTGATGCATAAGGTGTTTCAATGTGAGCATATGATTAAGCACGTTTTATTTCTCTCTCACACAGAACCAAACAAGGATGAAACCAATGAAAATGGAGATAATTCAGTATTAAGTGACCAGTGCAAAGGTAAAGTATAACAAGCCAGTAAATCCGCTTTTACATTTAACCTTTATTTAACTTTGAAGAAGCAGTGATCAGTTATTAGCATGTTTGTGTTGCTTTTTCAGGGAAATGTGTTCATACCTGTGTCGGCAATGACACTTGTGCCTGCTTCAAAGGCTACAAACTCAAACCAGATGGAAAGAGCTGTGAGGGTAAGTGGCCTTCTGATGCTTCTCCATCTTTCAATTTGAAGGTTAATGTTTCAGTAATCAAGACCCTGCACAGATACATTTGTGTGATAAAGAAATAAGGTATAGCACAGATAAAAGTAATGTTTTTGGAATATACATTACTTCTCTCCTCTCCCAGATATCAACGAATGCTTGCTGGGAGCCAACAACTGTCGGGGAGGAGAGCGTTGTATCAACACAGAGGGCTCATTTCGTTGCCAGAGAGAGGTCAGCTGTGGGACTGGCTATGAACTCACTGACAACAACAATTGCAAGGGTCAGTTAAATAGTTAAACCGGTCTTGTGGAGAGACATTATGAACGTAGATAATGTACGGCTGAGTGATGTTTTCACTGTGTTCAATGGCTGCTGTGCTTTCTTCATCCAGATATTGATGAATGTGAGACTGGTATTCATAACTGTGGCCCAGAATTTGAGTGCCTAAACACCCAGGGGTCATTCCGTTGTCTTCCCAAGGTCAAGTGTGGGAATGGCTTTATCCAGGATGCCCTGGGCAACTGCATCGGTAAACATCTGCACCATAACTGGTTCTTTTACCTGTTGGTACACCTGTTATTTTTGTTCAGACCAACATATCTAGACAGCTACTGGCCATACATCAATACTGACCTTTTTGTGCACTATCATCACTGTCATCAACTCTAAGCAAATCCAGGTGACGAGTACATACTCTTCTAGTTACTCCTACAGTCCTTGATGCATGATTGGTTTTGCACGTTCACTAACAGTACATCCAATGTTGCTGCATGTTGGGAGAAAATTTAGGGAGAGATGGCTACATTTAAATTATGAATAATTCTCATGATAATTATTTGTGGAGTCCAGCTCATCATACTTGAAATAGTAAGATAAATTGGAGCAATCTTTTCATAATTTAATGGTGCCATCTGTGACTGTGTTTTCAGATATCAATGAATGTCTAAGCCAGACGGGTCCATGCAACAGAGGGCAGGTCTGTATCAACACAGTCGGCTCCTACGTCTGCCAGAGGAACTCTGTTAACTGTGGCCGAGGATACCACCTTAACGAAGAGGGCACACGCTGTGTTGGTGCGGCTGAACATCTCACCTTTCCTTGATACAAAGCATCATACTGTCCTGCCTGAGGTGCACATCATGGTGTTCTCTGTTGCTTACTGTTCATTCCTGTCCACAGATATTGATGAGTGTAAGGGCACGGAGAAGGTCTGTGCAGGTCATGGTTGTATCAACCTGGTGGGCTCCTACCGCTGTGAGTGTGAGAGTGGCTACATCTTCAACAGCATCACTCGGACCTGTGAGGGTAAGAAATAAGTAGATCTTTCCTGATGTTCTTACATAGTGTAAGTAGCTAAATCCAAGTACGTTGTCTGCACACATAAAACACTGTCTACTTATAATGTGCTACTGGTCAAAAATGTGTACAAGAGAATATTGTCATAATGTCATCATCTTACTGTGGCATGTTTTCACTGGGTTTTAGATATTAATGAATGTAGGCACTACCCTGGCCGCCTGTGTGCTCATAAGTGTGAGAACAGTCTGGGATCCTACAAGTGTAGCTGCACCACAGGGTTCAGGCTCGCTGCTGATGGCAGGAATTGTGATGGTAAGTCATATCCAAACTGGGAAGATTGCAACTTTGGACATATCATATATGTGTGTCTATTGTAGGCTATATCTTACATATACTCACATTGGATAATAGAAAGCCCTATTCAATCCTACAATAGACATTTAGGCTGCAAAAAGAGTTGACACCTCTTTTTATCACTTTGTGACAAAGTCTTTTTCAGTAACAAAATAATATAGGCCTGGAATTATTTTCATCGTGATCTTGACTTGAAGTGTGCTTAAAGGAGCTATATGCAAGTTTTTGCTATTGCTACATAGCCAACATCGGAAGAATAGCATTAACAGCTTTTTACTTACCTGTCTAGAAGAAACGTTCAGCATCAAACTTCAGTCCTTTACTCGCCAAGAGCTGTCTCCAGCTGCGGAGATCATCGCCAATGTTCACTCTTGTTTTGCTTCTATTTCTATCACTTCCTTTCTTCTACTGAAGTTAGCATGTCACCACCACCTGCTCCTGGCAAGAACCGAAGTTCGGCGGCAGAGAAAAATTTACAAATAGTGCCTTTTAGTAAGACACCTAGCCCCAAATTGCTCCTGATTTGTGTGAGTGTGTGGGGGAATAAAATGTAATTTGCTTCTGTTACATGCCTGGCTGAGAGAAGGGCATTTGTGTTTGTGGGTGTTTCCCCCCTCTTCTCTCTCTCTCTCTCTCTCTCTCTCTCTCTCTCTCTCTCTGTCTCTCTCTCTCTCTCTCTCTGTCCTCAGGTGAAATCACAGCCTGATTGGCCTGCTTGTGGAGTGTGGGTGCACCTGGACCAGCTAATCACCTCCCATACAAAAGGACCGTGTGTGCAGTGCTGTGGCACTTCTCTCTTGTCCCTCTGCTTGCTGGAGCTGCTGGTTGTTGTGTTTTCGGTTTGTGAATTTGAGCTGATTTAGTACCTTTTTTTTTAAACAAGGTTTGTGGAGAGAGGTGGTGGACATAGGTAAGTCGGGGTACCCTTTACATTTCACTCACGTAGGAATTCTCTGTATATACACACTAGGTTTTAGGGTTGGTGCCACCTTTGTATTTACTTTTGGTTAACCTTTGTTAGATAAGACTCAGGATTTTGGTTTAAGTTTTATTTTGAGTCTAGATAGGCCCAGTTTTGTTGTCCTTTTTCAGTTTGTTTGGTACAACCCCCTGGTCCCATCCTCCTCCACCATTGCATTTTTGTTAATAGATTTCTGTTGATAAAACCATTTTTCTTTACTTGACACATCGCTCCTTGATTCAGTTTTGGTTGTTGTTTCGTCTCCTTTTTCACCTTGCCACAAAAGGAGTCGTAACAGCTTCCAATACATTACATCTCCTTCACCTGCCTGTAATATTCTAATTATGCATGATATCAAGTTGTATGATTATTCTTTCAGTTTTAAGAAGGAGTCTACTATAATGGTTTGTATGGTTCAGTGATGATGTTTCTTAGCCAGTTAACCATGGACAGGAGAGATTACCTGTGTGGTTACCTTTTACCTGTCAGAGGAACATATGTGCTGAAAATTATATCCCGCAATTGTGTTGTGATGTTACTCATTCTACTTCTGCCTGGGCTTTACTTTTTATGGCACTGAGGCACTGAGACGCTGAACCGCTTCGAGACTGTCACCCTTGAGAAACCCACCCACTTGTATCCCCAATCATGTCTCTTAGTCTGATCAGTTTATGCTGAATCTCAGTAACCAGTAAACTAAGTGTATAACTGTGCATGTAACTGTTTCCTTACATATTCATCAGGACAGGGGAGAACCCACCTCTCTGCAAGGGTAGAGTTTTTATTCTTCTCTTGTTTGTAGGATAGAGTTCCTAATGTTGTGTAATTATCTTTTCTCTGTAGACCTGAATGAATGTGAGAGTAACCCATGCAGTCAAGAGTGCGCCAATGTGTATGGCTCCTACCAGTGTTACTGTCGCCGCGGATACCAGCTCAGTGACATCGATGGCATGACTTGTGAAGGTAAAAATGGAACCATTAACATGTGCTTAGATAAATAATATCTTGGAAATCCAGCAGATTCCCATTTGATTAGTACGAGGTTTTGAGCTAGTGTTGATATGTACACTGTAATAACATGAAAGCGTGGGATTTATCATCCTATGATGATAACTTGTTAAAGGATGAATGAGCCTGCAGAACAAAAATATAAATGCAACACTTTTGTCTCTACTCCCATTTTTGTGAGTTGAAATAAAAGACCTAAGACTTTTTCTATAAACACAAAAGATACACACACACACACACACACACACCCACACACACACACACACACAAACAAACGTTCCATGACAAGATCCTGAGGCCCATTGTCGTGCCATTCATCTGCCATCATCAGCAACTTTGCACAGCCACTGAAGAGGAGCCCCCCCCCCCCCAAAAAAAAAGAAATGCACATCTGTAGCCTGAGTCACACAATTCAGTGATTCAGTGCCTAATAAATTATTTTTTTTCAAAATAAAACTACACATTTTAAAGTGACCTTTTATTGTGTATAGCCCATGGCACACCTGTGCAGTAATCATACTGCGATATCAGTAGCTTGATATGCCACACCTGTCAGGTGGCTGGATTATATTGGCAATGAAGAAATGCTCACTAACACAGATTTACACACATTTGTGAAGAAAACTTGAAAGAAAGAATTCTTTTGTTTGCTTTGATCATTCATTTCAATTCATGAAAAATGGGAGCAAAAACTAAAGTGTTGCATTTATAATTTTGTTCGGTGTATTTCCACATTTTTACTCCAGTTTGACTTGTTCTCATTTGCCTCTGTGACCTTTTTAGATATAGATGAGTGTGCCCTGCCAACCGGAGGTCATATTTGCTCCTATCGCTGTCACAACACGCCTGGCAGCTTCCACTGTTCCTGTCCTGTCACTGGCTATACCATTGCACACAATGGGCGCAGCTGCCAGGGTAAGATGTCCTTACTGTAATGCCAGACATGATGGTTGCAGTTATTTTTGTGAATGTTTCAAAAGCACGTTTTTCTTTTTTTCTATTTTTTTTTGTCCTTTCAGATGTTGATGAGTGCGTGACGGGAACACACACGTGCACAGAGAATCAGAGCTGCTTTAATGTTCAGGGAGGATTCAGATGCTTGTCCTTCGAGTGTCCAAACAACTACCGGCGTGTAGGAGAAACGTGAGTACCTGGATTGTGCCTCTGGTGCACACACTACACATCGTCTGAGAATTAATATGTATAATGAATGAGGGTGAGAATTAGTAGACAGGCAAAATGATACAATAAAATAGAATAGAAAGCCTTTATTGTCATTGTACAAAAAAAAAAAAAAAAAAAAAAAAAAAGCCTTTTTTTTTTTTTTAAAAAAAAAAAAAAAAAAAAAAAATACAACAAAATTCATAGAGCGACTCCTGGTCACTGCAAGCAGTGGACAACAATACACAAAAGGACACAAAATAATATTGCGAATAAAAGAGTATCGCATGAAAAAGAGTACTGCACTTAAAAATATAATGAATACTTAAAAGAAAAAAAGGGCTTTGCTGAGTAGCTATTATTAACAGTGAATATTAAAAATACAGTGATGATTAAAATAGATTAGCAGATGATGGTTGTGAGTGCACATTTGTGAAGTTCAGAGTTCTGATGGCCCAGGGGAAGAAACTGTCCTTTAGTCTCAACGTTAACACAAGCAATATGCAGCGAGGAGCCGCTGCGTCCATGCGCATCGCCAAACACCAACGGCAAACCTCACACACATAAACACTCACAATGGTCTATGTTCCTCACAGTCAAGTCTGAATGGTCATTATAGTGATGACTCTGAGTAAAAGTACAACAATGAAACAATATCAACCCTTAAGCTGACCCTTATTCGTATGTATAGATCAAGGCTCTGCATGTCCAGTATGCTCAATGCTGGAATGACTTTAGAGAAGATTTGGCTGTAGCATGTTGTGTTGTATTAAAATGATGCATATGGATATTTTTTTTTTCAGCCGCAATTTTGGCTGAGATTCAGTACAGGCTGCGTATGGCCTCTCTTGTTTGGAGGCACCTGTGACAGAACCTCTTGCATGATCCCACAGAGGGCACCATGACTGGCCTGTGAAGCATTAGGCTGCTGGGACTGATGTTCCCTCCTCTGCATGCCATGCACGGCAAATGAAATTTACACCTGGTCTCTCTTTCTCTTTCTCTCTGTGCCTGTTTTGTTCTGTCTTGTCCTGTCCTGCCCTGCCCCTGCCCCTCCACCCCCCCAAACCCCCACACCCCACCCCACCCCACCCTTCTCTTTTTGCAGTCGATGTGAACGCTTGCTTTGCAATGAGTCTGTCGAGTGCCTGGCCATGCCCCTGAGAATAACCTACTACCACCTCACCTTCCCCACCAACATTCCCGTCTTCACCAACATCTTCCGCATGGGCCCCTCCCACACCGTGCCTGGTGACGACATCCAGATTGCTATCACTGCTGGCAACGACGACGGTTTCTTCAAGACGGATCAGATGCCCACCGGTGGCGTGATGTCGGTGGCAAAACTCATCAACAAGGCGCAGGACTTTGATCTGTCTGTGGAGCTAAGAATACGTCGCTATGGCACGATCAGCACATACCTAGCTAAAGTGCTGGTGTTTGTTACCCAGGATGAGCCCAGAGTACCTTACAATCCCCTACTAGAATAAACACAAGTGTTAAGTAGGATTACATAAGTTACTTCACTCTTAAAAAAGGATGTTTCATTTTAAATTAATTGTCTTGTGGCAACATGAACACACAGTATAGTGATAGTGTAGCACAATGGTGCAGTGTATGCTATGTTGTGACATATAAAACGTAGCAGAACATACTGCATAGAAACATATGCAGTCAAATATAAATATAGATTATGATTTTCAGTCAGTGATCAGTATTCACCTTCACAACCAAACATCATTTATGTTGCTTTCATTCATGGATTTATGTCAGTAAGTCTAGTCCTACCTAAAAATGTGGGTAGACTGTTTGTAGATACAGTAAGTGTTAATCTGCTCCAGGATGCTGGTGCAAGAAATAGCTGTGGGCATCTAATAGCCCTTGGAGTCCTTACTATCTGCACATTATCTTGTTATCTTTAAATATAAAAATGTATTCAAGAATTTGTTAAACTGGGTTTTGATACCAAAAAAGCCAATTTCAGTTAAAATTATAACTGAGAGCTGCATGTTCTTAAAAGAATAGTTTTATTAATATTTTGTAAAATACAGTTATTCACTGAGAGTCAGATGAAAAGATATGATGCCGCTCTAATGTCAAGAAAGAAGCTACCACCAGCATCTGCCAAACTTAGCTTAGCATAAAGACTGGAAACAGTTATCATGGCTCTGTCCAAAGTTAACAAAATCTGCCTGGCAACTCCTCCAAAGCTCACTGATGAACATGTTGTATCTCGTTTGTTTAATCTTTCAAAAACCAAAGTATAAAAACAACAAGGTCTGGTTTTTTTTCTGGCGGGATATACTGTAGGTGGGACGATTTCTTGGCTGCGCACAACGACTTCCTGTGGTCCTTAAAACAAATTTTCAATTCTTCAAATTACTACAAACCAACTAACAGAGGGAGTCTGTGGCTGCCCACTGTTTTCTGATCAGTTATCCAGCCTGGTCTGTAGACATCACTTTAAAAAAAATATGACCTAAACCAAATATGACTCTGTCCCACATCAAACATATGTTAAAGATGACACATAAATTTTAAGAGTGGATATGAAAAAAAAGCAGTCTTTAGCACTGTAGCATTTTACGTAATCAACTTTTTAACACAACAGTTAAGAATCATTATTCAGCAGTATAAATTAAGCCCAAGTGAATGTATCTTGTAGGAGGTAAGGCATTGCAAAAGCCGCTAGGTGGCGTTCTAGGTCAGAGTAACTTTTATAAATGGTAATGACCCAAGTCTGCCTACAACTAAGTGTAATTCGATGATGGTTGCATGATAAAGTCTGACGTTTTGCAGTATTTTATGGTTTATGTGTTGGATGAACCGTTTTCTATTAAAATTGAAATAGAAATAACACATGTTCAAGTCAAATCCAGTTCTTGATAATGGTACATTGTGGGGTTTAATCACATACAGCAAAGAGAGCAGCTGGAATGTGAGGCCACATCACAGATGGAGGCATGAAGACTTCCTCACATAGTTTCATATTACTATTATTCCAGTAGCTTTAGTGAAGAGGAAATCCAATGATACATGCAAATATCTAGTAATACATATCTGTAAAGTTAAAGGTACAGTCTGTGATCTGATTGAAAAAGGGTCATCTGACAACAAAAAATCTATACGCAAGGTTTTTTTAAATGCATATACTAATGCTAGACAACAACTGAATGTATTAATAATGTTCTTAGTTATTATTATTAGTTTATTAGCATTATTATGTTTCCTGATGATTTTTGTTTGTAAACACAGAAGTAAACAAGTAACGTATTTTAAATTGGCTCAGAAACACAAAAGTCAAATTTCCCATCTATGAGTCAAACTCTTCATTTATGTACTATATGTGCATATACTTCAAATTTCACCATTTAAAAGTCCTTAAAGTAATTCCATGCCTCCAAATTCCTGTCAAAAGCCAGATTGAACCCTTTAATGCACTGATGCCACTTCCCAAACATCAGTTACCTTGCACCGCAAATACATCTGTCTTCATCTTTTTTTATACACGTTTTTAGTTCATTTTGGACTTAATGTGAAATGCACAGATTTCCACTGCATATTGCGGGTGTAAACCCCAAAGCAGACAGATAATCCAAATCAAAGCTGAGTAAGTGACATGCGATGGGATGCAGTGGCAAAGGAGAGGGAAATGTGCACCAGCAGGAGAGAGTATAAATAGTCTGACATGCTGTGAGGCTGCTGCCCGAGGGCTGTGGCTTATAATAACTGTAAATTCAGATGTCCTAGGTTCCTCCTGTCCTGAGCTGTCAGGCCAGTAAGGATGCACTTGGTCCCTAGTGGGGATATCCTTAAAATAAGAACATAGTGGCGCGCAGGAGGTTTTTTCCTCCCCTTTGACATTGAGTTATGGGGCTCTGGGCTCTGGCCGGTGGTCTGAACAATTTGTGGTACAGCAACATCACCGCGCACAGAATGAATGATGCCCTGCAGTGTTTGTGTTGGGGCGTTATCAATGTGCTGACTATAAATAATAATTACCAAAAAAATAAAAGGCCCTACGCTTGACCAGAGGACTTTCATCCAAAAAGTCTGTTTTTCTTTCTGGTCTGAAAGTATTGGGGTTTTTCTCCTGGGCTGGGCCACGTGAGGCATGGAGAGATGAAGAAGACGTGCATATGTGCTTGCACACGCGCGCACACATACAGACACACACACACACACACACACACACACGCGTTCACAAGCATGCTTTTCGAATGCACAAAGGCACACATGCACAAATGAACATAAACAACACATGAATGAAGTTTTGATGTCGATATATACGTGCATTAATACACACATGGAGGTGTAATTATCTCCACTTGCTGCCCCTGCTTTGAAGTGCCCATCTGTGTTTAAGGGGGCAGTTCATCGTTGGTCATTATCTTCTCGTAAATTAACTCTCTACCCCAACAGAGCTTTCACCTCGTCCTCCAGAGCCCCGCTCGGGTCTCTCTGCAGCTCAGGCCGTGGTATTATAAACTAGGAGAACATTTTGTGGGTTTGGCCTGGGCCAAAGCAAAACTTGGACCCACCCGCTAATTGCTAATTACAAGCCCCTACCCAGTGGTGGCTTGACTTTTTGTCAGGGGCTTCTCTCCTCGCTCTCCATGAAAGGAGCCCTGCAACCCTAGCCGGGCCTGGGCTTTGAGCTGCAGCCTATAGGTCCCCTGAGGAGCGCCAGAGATCCACGGCCCATGACTCACAATGTGGCTATATGGCTGCCATGCACATTAACTGGACTTATACATGGCGACCTGGCTGTTTTCATAACCCAATATAACCATGCTCTGACTTGTCTCCTTTGTAAAGACCAAGTTTGAATTTAACATCTTGGATGTCAAAGTCAAGTCTTTTATTTTGTTTCAAAAGTTCCCTCATGGTGCACAAGTTCCTCATCATTACGAAGACAAACTCGTGATTTACGAGGTTGTTAATGCCTTACAAGCCTCTCTCAAAGTCTTATGTAGCAGACAGGTAGTGAATAGTGATACTTCAGGTGGCGTTAGCTTTAGGAGCCAGCAGAGGCCCTCCATTCCCGCCAACCTGTCACTGATTAGTCTGTGGAATAAACAAAGCCCTAAATAATAGGATGAGAGCTGCCCTGGGGAGAGGCTGGGGAGTTGTCTAGTCATGTTGCTCACAATTTAGGAGTCTTTTAGAACACTCCCTTGCCCCATAAATCCTCCTCGAGAGATTATCTGATGTGAAGCCGGGGATGCTCAGCAAATCCAAATATTTTCCTGAGCAGGTTGTGGATCATTCTCTGTGAGTGCAGTAATTCATTTCCCACACAGCTTGAAATAGTGCATCAGAAAAGCATCAATGGCAGCGCGAGTCTCCACAAGCTACAAAGTTTGGCTTCTGCATGAGCTTTTGGCCATTGTTGGTTTATTATTCTTCCAAACCACACAGTTTGATTGTTTTTGATGTTGACTGCTATATCCAGTATCCATTCTGTCTTGTTCGGATATTGTTTGTGTAGCGGCCATTGGAGTTGTCCCACTGAGTTCTTGATTACGCAGTGGGCTGCTCCCAAGGATGCCCTGTTATTGTGAGCTTTAGAAACCAAATGCGGTTGACTCTGAAGTCTTCATATAGACATTACCTAAAGGTCAGAGGCCATGTGCGTATTTGTGTTTTCTTTTTGTTTTGGGTGTGTATGTTTCCTCTCTCCTTTAGGGCGGCGAGGCTTGAGCCCTCTGACACCATTCGCTGTATGAAGTCCTGTCAGCCCAGTGACGTCGCCTGTGTTCTGGACCCAACACACTCAGTGTCCCACACCTTCTTCTCCTTACCCACCTTCAGAGAGTTCACAAAGCCAGAAGGTAGGTACAGGTCCATTTTCTTTAAATAGGAATGAACATTTTGGAACGATCCAGATGGGCAGGCATGAAGCAGAAGAGTAAAAAAGTCACAAATATACACTCTTGTTTCCTCAAAACAAAGTCCAGTTAACAGGAAAATACTCTTACTCCCTTTTTTGCCAAGAGCTGGATGAGAAGATTGTTACCAGTCTCATTAATGTAGGGTAATTATGAAGCTTGAGCCAGAAACCAGTTAGCTCAGCTTCGCATAAACACTAGAACCAGGGGGAAACAGTTAGCCAGGCCCTGTACAACGAAAGCCAAACCCACCCACCAGCACCTCTAAAGCTAAACAACTACTAAGCATGCTAATCTGTGCAAAAACCAAAGTGTAAGCACAATTCACTCGTGAGGATTAGTGAGCTGCAGAGGTGATGCAGCAGATTTAGTTGCTTTTGGACAGAGCCGGGCTGCTTGTTTCCACCTGCTTCCACTTCTTATGCTAAGTTAAAGGTAAGCAGCTGCTCGTTCTGGTTTAATATCTACTGTACGGATACGAGAGCGCTATCAATCTTCTCATCTAACTACTGGCTAAAAAAAGCGTAAATGTGAACTTCCCACAATGTTGAACCGTTGCTGTATGACAATGTTTCAAAAATGACTGATCATTTAACCTCCTCCAAAATCTCCTCTGCATATCCCTCTACTCTACATTTTCACTAACCCACAAAAGCCCATATTTGTGGCTTCATTTTGTGACAGAACACTCTGTTAAAATCTTTGGAAACAATGAATTTGAAGACAGTATGATAACTTGTGGGTTTTTTTAGTGTCACTGTGGTCCTCCCCCTTTTTTTTTTTTTTTTTTTGGCTCTACTTTATCTCCTTTAATCTCTGAGCTCCCATCAAATGCATTTTCCTGCAGTTGTCAGAATCCATATGACCACCTCTGACCCCCTAAATTAGCAATTCCATGATGTTCTCCGTGCAGTCTGGGCTTGGCTGGCCCACACCAGAGACTAAGTGCCATGCTGGTTGGATATGAGTAACCACGGTAATCACTCGCAGACACTGACAGCTGACAAGCATCTATTGGCCGGCATGCAGAGCATGTTTCAGACACACTCATGCTCAACGTCACGGGGAGTTAAGCTCTTGTCATTTCTCATAAGCGCCGAGTCGGGGTGTAAAGGACTCAAGGCCCTTCAGCCGAACAATAGTATTGAAAAGCCTCAACCTTCCTGTGACCCTCTCAGTATACAATAAACACAGACCTTTTCCGTCTCCCATTTTATTGTCTTTCTCTTGGAAAGAAAAAAAAAAAAGGAATGCAAGAGTTGGCACAAGTTTGGCGGCGCAATCCCAGTGTGATTATGAGGGTTTAGGCTCCAAAAGCTTTTTATGTCTAATTGTTATCTTCCAACAGAGATTGTTTTCCTGAGAACCACGGTGCCGGCTTTCGGAGCCTATCACTTAGGCAGATACGACGTCAAGTTTGACATCCTGGAAGGCAACGTGGAGAACGCCTTCGACATCGTCAAGCGGGTAGAGAATGGCTTGTATGTGGGTGAGTACAGAGATTTTACTTTGACCAACCTGGTGCAAACGTTTGACAACAGAAGCTTCGACATGCAGCCAGCGCCACCCGACAGCCTCTGTGACTGGAAATTGCATTTCTTTTTGACAAAGTTGGTGGTTTTTCTGACCTCATTTCTCATTCTGAAATATATACGTGTATTTTTTTTTTTTTTTTTTACAAATCAAACTCACATGTGGACACTGAGAAGGGACAAAAAGGCAGAGAAGTTTTCCATAGGGATTGTCTGGACCCCCTGACATAAGTACATGTGACACTGCCCATTCTGGTCTTCGGCAGTGTGGTGGCATCATGTAGCTGTCATCATCTTCACGGGGGCTCTTGGTGTCTGTGTCTTGGGAGCGTTGTCCTCTGAGTGGCTCTCTGAGACAGACGAAGGCCTGTTTCTGTCTCACCAAATATTTGGCATCAATTTTCACAGTCTTGTGGTTAAACAAAGTACCATTTAATTCACTTATCCACGGCTAGGCTTATCCCAAGCAGATCATTACTTTCCACAATGAGTTATGGCGGTCTGAATGCACAGGAATAGCGTGTATAAATCTATACTTGTGTACTTACATGCACATGTGCATGAGTGATTGCAGCTGACAAGCAGTTCATCATAACTACCTGTTCAGCGACCGCCAGCATGCAAGAAGAGCCCTGCGCTAGTTCAAGTAGGAGCAGCAGATACCATCTCCAGTGGTGTGTAACAACAGCACATGTTTGGGTAGAAGCCATTCCCATCCTTTAGTCTGGTGGTGACCCAAGGCTCCTGCGCGCCTGTGGGAGAGATGAACTGAGCCTTGGCTCCTGGGAGAATGAGGGTGTTGTGAGCCTGAGGATGACACATTGTTGGGCCCGTCTAGGTGTTTTTGTTTTGGTTGTGTGCTGAGATGCAGGCAGGGTGGTAGTGGAAGGACAGCGTCTCCTTCTTCTTCTCCTTCTTCTTGCTGATGGATGAAGGGATGGCCTGTCAGTGTGCACATCTGTCTTTACAGAATGAAAGAGGGAGGAGGAGGAGGAGAGTGTGTGACTGTCACTGGTTCAGACTGGATTGTGGGCGCACGCAAGTGTTCCTCTTTTATACACTTGTGCAGAAACAGATGTGTGCTCATCAAACGCACACAAATTCACACAAAGACATGGGAGAGAAATGTTTATTACCAGCAATAATTCACATAATTCACAGTAAAAGCAGTTATAATTATATTGTACCCTTTCATAATGGTATGTTTTCGTTGGAATGTGCAATGGTGTAATTTTGCACAAGTGATAAGCCTTATTTTGTTATATATTGTCTACTGTGTGTGTGTGTCTGTGAGGATTTAGGAGAAATTCCCTGTTTATAGCGGTGTACGTTTGCAGGGGCAAGTATGTATGTGTGTGTGCAAGGAAGGGAGAGAGGATAAAATTGCAGAGAGAGAAACACAAAGTGAGAGACTGTGATTCAATGAAAAAGGAAAGAGAGAGAGAGAGAGAGAGAGAGAAAATATGTGCAGAAGTAATCCTGGGTGCTTTGCTTCATGTGGTTAAATGTATTGTTCCATTTCCCCACGCTAGGCCTCAGTGTCTCGCCGAGCATTAGAGCACTTAAACTGACGACCACATGAAAGGTCTGTTTGTGAGGAGCCACTTCTCTCCCAAACCCATTGGATGCTTATTGGATGCAGCTCTTGCATGTTAGCACCAGTTGCCCATCACATATCCAAATTGAGGCCCTGTGCACTGGAGCCTTTGGTCACTGACTGCTCGCTGTGAAGTGTGGCGTCCACGGTGCTATGAAGGCCCTCTTGGTTTTATTTAGTGGGTTGTGCTGCTGGTGCTTTGGCCCGCAGATGCTGCTGTTGCGTAACCATTGTATGAGGCTCGCTGACGTGTCACTTAAGGAAGCTTAGTTTCCAGTATCTCCAGGGTCTCCAACAGTGGTATTACAGCTTGGTGGGATGTGAAAAGTAGCAGACATTGAGGCTCCACTAATGAACAAGTGCGTGAACTCAAACTAACTTTGGCCATTATTTTTGGCCACTTTTTGTGTTTTTGAAAGGGACAAAAGAGGCAATTAGGAATCCTCAGAATCCGTTGCTAACTTGAAAAAGTGATTCTTTAAAGGTTTGATTGGCTGATGCTCTTTTCCGTTCTGCTCACTTAACTCACTATTTGAAAACCAGTCGGCTGCACACACAGGCATGCGGCGTATGCATAGACATATGCACACATACACACACGCACATGCACACGCATATATTGGCTGACGGCACACCAAATCGGGGCCGCACCACTCTTTCCTAGTTCCTGGTCATCCATCACTGGCTTTCCCAGCACTGTCACATCTGGATGACAACCCTGACAGCCTTATGCATCTGTGCAAACACAACCAACCCTCAGCACTTGGAAAAAAATGATCAGAACCAATCAAACACTTACAAATTCCCATGACGACCACAGTAGCACAGCGGCGACCACACAAAATCCCTTCAGGTATGTAGACAGACAGCGGATCCACCAGTGATATATATATATATATCATCCTCAAAGCAAAGACAACATTTATGACATATACGCATATTTGGAAAACACAGAAAATGCAGGAATGCATTACTCATGCTAATGCTGTCATCCACTTTTGATTCGGGACAGGTTGTTTGAATAGGGTTGATAATGGGATGATTGATTTTGGCCGTCAGCAGGTGGATAGATGAGTCCTCCCTTTGAAAACACTGACTCCGCTGTCTCTGCTGGAAGCATGGGCAGAGCCTGGGGGACTTCCTGCAACACAGATGACATACACTCATTGAGCACTTTATTAGGAACATCATACTAATACTGGGTGGGGTCTCAGTTCTTCGTGGCATGGCGTCCACAAGATGCTGGAAACATTCCTTTGAGATTCTGCTCCATGTTGACATGATTGCATCACATCATTTCTGCAGATTTGTCAGCTGCACATTCATGCTGCCAATCTCGTGTTCTACCACATCCCAAAAACGGATTTGGGATCTGGAGACTGGGGAGGCCACTGAAGTTCACTGAACTTATTGTCATGTTCATGAAACCAGTTTGAGACTACTTTTGCTTTGGTACATGGTGCTTTATCAAGCTGGAAGCAGCCATTAGAAGATAGATTGTGGCTATGGAGGGGAGCACATGGTCAGCAACAATACTCAGATAGGCTGAGGCTTTGAAATAGTGATTGATTGCTATTAATGGGCCCAAACTGTGCCAAGAAAAACATTTCCCACACCTTTATATTCCACCAACACCATCCTGGACTGTTGACACAAGGCAGGTTGGGTCAATGGATTCTGACCCTACCATCTGCTGCCTCAGCAAAAATCCAGATTCATCAGACCAGGCTACGTTTTTCCAGTCTTCAGCTGTCCGGTTTTGGTGAGCCTGTGCCCACTGCAGCCTCAGACTTCTGTTCTTGGCTGACATGAGTGGAACCCAATGTGGTCTACTGCTGTTGTAGCCCATCAGCCTCAGGGTTAAACGTGGTGTGCATTCTGAGAAGCTTTCATCAGAAGCTGCTCATCACAGTAGTAAAGAGTGGATATCTGAGTTACTTGAGCCTTCCTGTCAGCTCCAACCAGTCTGCCCACCCTCCTCTGACCTCTCAGCAAGGTGTTTCCATCCACAGAACTGCTGCTCACTGGATGGTTTTTGTTTTTGGCTCCGTTCTAAGTTCAGGAGGATCAGCAGTCTCAGAGGCAATCTGATTGGATAACTGCATGAATAAGCAGGTGTACAGGTGTTCCTAATTAAGTGCTGAGTGAATGTCCATTGGAGAGGATCAATATTGTCTTTAACCGCTCCCAGTGACAGTATCATAGGCTACCATTTTTATTACCTTCAAGTATTCAGGTCAGTTTGCTGAGCTCATCCATTCTTCCATTCTTTTTGCTTTAACCGTTACTTAGTTGTTGCTCAGAGACATTTTTGAGGGTAAAAGACGTGACAACCCACCAACCCCATTTCTTCCTGTTCTCACCATGAAAAATACAAAGTTAACAAAAGTTATCTAGATCGCACGTTTATGTGAGTTATGTTTTCACTTAACTCCGCCAGCTGGCTGACCAACATGAATGTGCATAAGTGGAATGTACGATATAGCGAGTAGCCAGCTGTGGAATCAAACAGTCAGGACATGTTTAGTCATCCACCCATGAATCTGTCCAAATGACTCCTCTTCATGACTAATTATTTGTCATCTGGAGGGATTTGTCTGTACAATTAATCACTGCTGTCTAATTTTTTTTAGCTGAAAAACAGTTTTTTTTTTTTTTGCAGTGTTTATGTTTATCTAACTGGGCAGCTACAGATAATACAGACTCGTCTGTTCATAAATCATAGCCATCCTGGAGACACTGTAAGACTCAGACGCCTCAGCTAAATTCCATTCATTTTTTTAATGCAGGTGAAAATATACCTTCGTGGTTTATATACTGTGCAGAGAATAAATATCTTTTGTGCTGCCATTGGCACAGGCCTGGCAGCCAGCGAGGCGGACAGCAGGATGAATAGAGGAGGAAGTGAACAGTTTGTCTCTATGCAGGTAGCCGTGGTCGTCAGTGCTGCCGTCCACAGTGGCTGGTGGAATGTGAGCCTTCTGTGTGAGACATGACTTACTTCAGAGCCAGCGGAGCTTGTGGCTCTGGCTTGTGGCTGTGCTGGTGAGGAGATGAGGACAGCCAGATAAGCAGACATCGAGCTCCTCAAGTTTTTGAATGGTTGTCATTTGGATGAATCATGACATGGCAACAGCAGGCCCACCAGAGTGTGCCAAGCCCACAAGGAATCCTTGTCTGTCCCAGTGGAGATTAGTACAGTTGATCAAAACAGGGTCTTCCCCACCCAACAACGCCACAGGCGAACACGTACTGATGGCGAGATGGTGATGCAGACCATGTACTGTGTGCACAGTCAAAAAGACATTGGTATTTACACATGCAATAAAACTGTCGTAATAATTCACCAGATTTTTGCTGATCCATCATACTGTATCATGCTCATCATTACTCTCTGCTTTCTGGCACTGTGATTTTAATAAAAATGTAACTTTGTTTAGTTAATCACTCAATTCACAAAATCAATGCTGTTTTTTTACCTCGTGACATGCCAAAATAGATAAAAAAGTACTTTTTAAAGTCTATTTTACTTTCCCTTAGTTATGGTTCTTAGCTTTGAAATGTCACTTTTAATATAGTGCAAATGTTGCGGTAAAGATAATGGCGCATGTTATGTAATGTCAGCTGCTCTGGCCCACGACTGCTAAAACCAAGAAGTCCAAGAAAAGAACCAACCAATTCCCCACGGCTACTTTTCAGTGATGTCAGTACCCAGTCAGTGACGCTTTCCAACAATGACCCATGGGCCATTTGAGCAATCTGTAACTATGACTCACTGTTAATTGACCTTAAAAGATCAAGCCACATATGCTGGCCTTTCAAGAGCAGGGGTGCGCATGGATCCCACCCCCTCTTTGGAGTGGTCAGAGTTGTGTTTGGACAGTCTGACCCGACTGGCCGTCTGTGCACCAGTGGCAAGTGACAATGGCTGTAAACACGAGATCTGTTCCCTGAAGGTCCTGTACACTCTTCCTACAGTGGGTTATGTTGGCAGTTTGAAAGGATTATATTTCAGTCATGTTGACGGGTTATCAAAACTGAAATTGGTTGCTGTGCTAATGGGGTAACAAGGGAGCTAGTTAGCAATTTCTTTGGCGTGTCTCCTGGCTTTTATGGATTTTTTTGGAGTACAAGTTTTAGGCTGTAAAAAAAGAATCATTGAACAAGAAACCACTCTTTGCTGTGTTCATGTTTACACCGGCAGTGCTCAGCTGAACATCGGCTGTATGGTTAGATACAAAACATGGTACAGTTACAGCCATAATGATGCTGAAGTATGCCCTCCAGTACCCTCTTTGCATACTAGAACTTCGTACACCACCTGGATACTCTCCAGTGGTTTCACTGCAGTGAGCATGCATAGCGCCACAACCAGCGTGTCATTATACAATACTGTGGTGAGGCCAATGCATACTTTTCATTTGTCTCTGGTGTTAAAACCGTTCATTTTGGATTTTGTCATACACTTCCTCGCTGAGTTGTAGAAACCAGAAAACCCAGAAATTGCACTGTTTACATGTAACCCTTCAATATTGCAGCCCTCGTGGCCATGAAGGATGACAAATGCCTCCTGGCATTTGCTTCACTTTGTTTTGTGGCAGTGTCCCTGCTACTAGTGTGCATTTATTTAAGGCTATTTTCTACTTAAGGGGCTACTTTATGGTGTGGCGGAATGTTTTGGAGAAGGGACAGATTGTACAGCTGTTTGTTTGATGGTGGCTGTTTAAGTCAGCGGGGTCACCTTTGCACCCTGTGGCAGATACCTCAGCGAGATGGAAAGACGCCACAAACCTTTCCAGCACTACAACTGGATCTCCCGCTCGGGTACCTCAGGCCTCAGATGACATGACCTTGCAACTCAGTCACAGGGTAAATTGTCAGCTGCAGGGTTGTGAAAACCTCCCCGTGTTTATTTATATGGATCTCAGGTGGTATGGGAGCCAATCAAAGTCAACCTGTTATGTGGCTGCTGGCTTTTTGCCTTACAGCCCGGATGAAATGTTAAAGATGAGTATGCGGTTGCGGTTTCACCTCAGGTTCACTGTGAGTATGTTGAGGCCCAGCTGTTAGCTGATGCTTTCCCCTCATTGAGGATACCACTGTGCTTTTGATGGGAAGCTTACGGAAACACAGAGTCATCATGTTAGGATTTCACAGAGGCTTCCAAGAGGTCACATACACTGACTTTAGTATCAGGCTGCTTTGTGCAGAATTGGGCACACGAGCCCACATTGTAATAACATAATGACTCCTTTCTTGCCCTCACGGCTGTGGAAAAAGATAAGTTAAACAAAGACTAGAAGCTGAGTAAAACATGTTTTGACAAATTAGGTGTTTCTGACCAAGCCACAAATCACTACAGAAACCATGATACATCTTACAGGTTACATCTTACTGACTTACTGTCTGGTTATCACGCCCAATAACAAAATTTAAAAATCTGAGTTGAGGAAAACTGAACTGTGTTTTGAGTTAAGTTTCAAATCATCAGCAGTGAGCTCAGGGGAATTTGGGGATTTGGAGGAGGACACCATAACAGAATTTTTAAGAACACAGTTGTGCCGTCCATATGTGCTAATTAGACCACAAACAAATTTACAAAACACTAACGAGCCTCAGACACATTCCACATATTGCACTATTTAGATGTCCTTAATAAATTTTCAGTTTAGATACAATGTGTGTCTGTGTTTTTGCTAGTTATTTTTTTATGTGGTGAGATTGTTTAGCTTTCTTTCATAGAAAAAATCTTTAGGATTTTCAGTGGAAAACTTACCCTCAGTTGACCCTGATTATAGAGTGTTTAGCCCTCATTAGATTTAGGCCACACTTACTGTACACTGTAATTAAAAAAAAAAACCTTAATGTGGACTAGAACCCATCTGTCTTTGCGGTGGTCCATATTGTGCTCATAATGATATCTTACTCATCTTCATTGTGTGCTTGCTCAACCCAGCACAGAAGCTTTTGAACCGATTTTTATTCGATTTAAGCACATGCACAAATCATGAACCTTCTGAACTCAATTTGAGTGCATTGGTCAACTCAGAGTTGCGTGCCATCTCAGCTGGCTTATGTCTGAAAATAATTTTCAGACTCAAAATTCAATCTCTTTTTCCATGTCAGTTATTTTCTTAATGTTGCGGCTGTTGTTAGGTTTAAGCAAAGGTTAGCTCTCTCTGATGCCGCTGACGCTTTGGAAACAATAAAATCTCAGTCCCGCTCCCCTCCGTCTGGTGTCACTATGCAACAGAGTCCCAAAACACCAAAACAAGGGGGCAACCCTGGTAGAAGTGGGCCCCATTCCACACTCCTCCAAGTGCTTATCGCCCGGAATCTTCTGGAATCTGTTGTGTACCCACAGATCCGACTCAGAGAGGGACGAGAGAGCAAAAGAAAGTGACACACACACACACACACACACACACACACACACACACACACACACACACACACACACACACACACACACACACACACACACACAGAGGGAGAGACAGCAGTTCAAGCTCCTATAGCTTGCCCCTCCCAGAGTTAAAGATGGATTCCTGGAGGAATGCCTCCATGGCTGTATCGCGTGACTGTGACTGCTCCCCTCCATCAAACACATGGGACTCATTTACCCTTGTGGGCCACAGTGATGGTGCCACAAACACCAGGCCCCCTCAGGAAGGGAAGAGAAGGGGAGGAAGAGAAGGAGGAGAATGAGGGAGTGGGAGAATCTGCCATCACACAATGCCAGTGTCCCAAAGGTCGAATAATGAATAATTTGCTCTTTGATGAACAACGATCAAATGGGTTTTACTACTATATCACAAGTACCACAGCAAGGAGTCTCATAATTCAGACCGATCAAGGCAGTGATATGTCTTTATTGTGATCCATGGTGAATTTAAAACTTGAGTCATCCTACTAAACACTTGAACACTTTACTGACTCAGTAATGAATAAGAGAAACACAAGAGGAGCCAATAAGAAAAAGAAAAAAGGATGGTTGAAGGTGTGATCGGAGGACAGTGTGGTGATTGTGCTGCCTGACTGCACTCTGGCGATGACTGTTCAAACAGGCCAGAGCTGAAATGTCACCAGCCCTGTGCAGAGAAAAGGCCCGCTGACAGCCTGTATAAACACTGGCATTTTTCCCCCTGTAATCGCATGTTCACTTAAAAAGAGCACCCAGTGAATTCCACGGGCATTCAGTAATGCTCTGTTTCAGTATGTTTATTCTCCCATCTGTTTTACCCTGATAGAGGGTGTCTTTTGTCCACAGAGAGGGTGGATGGTGGGAGGGAGAAATAAAATTCGGATTGTCACAGATAGTCTTGACATCACCTTTGTTTAGCCCGTCAACATGACACTTCATTTAAATACTCATCCAAATGTACCAGTTGATTCCATGGCTCACCTGATGACAGAAACATTTGCAGTAAGTGATGTTGCCAAGTTAAAGAGACGGCCTTGTTTTATACCAGCTTTTATGCCCTTAGGAAATTGAGCTTTCTTTTGCCATAAGAGATGATTGTGTTAGCCTTAGTATTCATTGGAACTACTTTCTACTGAAGAAACATGAATAAAACTGAAGTATGTACAGTATAAAATTGACAGAACTGTCAGACTTGAGATGGACGACTGAAGAAGAAGAAGACTGGTTTAGGCAGCCTGTGATCAGGACATTGTTTTTGAATCATGTGTTGAATGACAAATGTGATCTTTTAAATGAGCTGAGCACCACAAACAAAATTCCACTGGCCTCAATTGTATTGGGGTGGAAGCATTTCTAACTCAAAACCTCAGCATTTAAAACCAAAACTATCTGCATGGCTAGATACCACTAGGGGGTAAGGGAAAAAAACATGTGGATGATCCTTTAAACCCAATAGCAACACAGAAATCAAAACATTGAAATTCAAGCCCTATCTTGTTCATCATCGTTAATACTAGTTAATCGCAGTTCTTTTAGTTAAGCTAGCAAAGATTTACATCCCAACATTTCGCTGGTGTTGTAGTCTTGTTGCTGTTGCTGCTTTTTGCTTCATTCACTGGTTCTGGCAGCATCTTATAACATCTAATAACCAAACAACTAAATGACTAAATAGCTGAAATATAACAGACCAATGGTCCTTACCTGCAATGTATCATCTCAGATTAGTTTAACATGCTTAACATGTAGCACAGACAATTGTTTTTCTTGCTGTACATTCAGACCCTCAGAATTCGTGGACGCAGATGACGTAAATGAAAAAGCTAGCAAGTTTGTTAAGAATACTTGGTCTTGCAAATTGCATTGAAAAGGCCCACAAAGGAAACAGAGATTTCAACCGGTATCTTTGTACCAACTGACCCCAAGTAGGGTGTAAGTTAACCACATGAAACCTTTTAAATAAGTGACGTTAATGTTACCGACTGATTCGCACCCAGTTGTCAAGCAACACTGTTTTACATGCTATGGTGCTAGTCAGCATGCAACTCCCTCCCTCCTGTTCTCTAGAACGGAGCACTTCTATATTTCGATTGGTTGCCAGTGAACCACATTATAGCTTATTACCATAAAGTTGCCTGGATTTGAACTTTTTCTGATGCCCACAAGACCCAAGACACTCAGCCAACAGTCAAGAGATGCTGGCTCAAATAGGAAATGAATGACGTCTGGTCACTTTGACGTTTTCAGTCTGAATGTACAATTAGCAGCATAGGTACTGTACTATAGATGATCTATCATACTGTTGTCTACTGTTAAGGACACTGTTGTTCTTCTTTGTCTCCTTCAGGTGTTGTTCGCCAAGTGAAGCCTCTGATTGGTCCGTTGACTACAGTACTGAAACTGTCCATGCGCAACCTGACAACTCAGGGTGACTCCGGCCAGAACATCATCAACGTTCACGTCTTCGTCTCCGAGTTCTGGTTCTGAGAACGTGGCTGCCAGATTTTACCACATGTACTAGGACATCCATTGTCAACACTGTACACATTGGTTTTGTTATATCAACACAAAGATCAGTGTCGGGGTTTTAATGTTATGTTTGATTACTTGTGACAGTTTCTGAGATGAAAGGCTACTAGCTGCTTCTGGTTAGAGCACCACACTTTGTTTTGTTGACAAGCTCAGCCTGAAGTGAACTCTTGTGTCGCATTTGGCTAAATGGAGCTAAATATGGAGAAAAAAAAAACCTTGTATGAAATGAGACAATCAGAACTGTTTTAAATTGAAAGTGCATGCATTTAGAGTGGTTGTTAAATATATGATGATGACATTCAACAATATTCTTTTCATGACATAACAGTATAAGCCTTTGTTTTTGTAACATTCACTTTTCCTTTCTTACTGTGTGCGTTGGATGAGGTATTTTTTCTATGGAATAAACACTATTTTAGTTACAGTATTTGTGTTTTGTATTTCTTCACAGTATTATTTAAAGACCAATGTTTGACCTCCTCACTGAATTGACACTTCTGGGTTCGGGGATATTCAGTACATTTTGGTACATCATGTCAAATAGAACCAGACCTTTGTCGGCATTGTTGTCATTAATAATATCACAATAACAATAATATGAACTATAGAGCATTTGAGCAGTTGTACCAGATCTTCAACATCATGGTAATAATACAATTTAACAATACGTTTAGGAAAAGAAAGATCATGATTTAGCTTCAAACAAGTACTTTGTTAAGGTTAGAGGACATTTGTTGTCATGATTACAATAATAAATACGCAGTTAAAGGAGCTTTTTGTAAGTTTTTCTATTGCTACATAGCCAGTGTTAGCATTCACAGCTGTTTACTTCAACCAGTCTAGAAAAAACATTGTGTGTTCAACATCAAATTTCTTTTACTCACCAAACACTGTCCCCAGCTGTGGAAAGCAACACCAATATTAACTTTTGTTTCTGTCTTACCTTTTCTTCTAGTTAAGTTAGCATGCTAACTAGCTAGCCCCAGCCCAGTCCAGGCCGTCTTGTCACTTTCTGATAGCGACTCATTGTAGCCTCCAATCTGTCCTGATGAAGTAGTACTGCTCAGAGGGCGTATGATAACCTCTTTTATTATTAAGCCATGATGGCTGAAGCTATGTGACAATCTCGCCCACCTGCTCCCAGCAAGAAACCACACTGGGCAGGTTCTTTAAGGTTCTGAAATCACTCCCTGTTTTCTATTTGGTACACTACAATAGAGAAAAGGGTAATTGTGTGTTCCTAGTGCCCACAAAATTTTCCACAGTAGAATAAAAAATGTAGTGTCCATGGCATGTAAACTACTTTTTTGCAAATAATCATGCAGTGCCTCTCATGACAGATACTAAAAAAGTACAGTAGTGTGGCTGAGTGTCTGTTGTAGAAGAAAAAGTGAAGGAGTGAACCTTTTTGGCTTACCTAAAAATTGCCGTTTAAAAATATATGGTCATGTCACATCAAACATGAACACAAGAGGACTGGACAAGCTCGTCAAAAAAGCTGGGACTGTGCTTGGCAGGGGTCTGGACTCACTCAGGACTGTTGTGGAGAGTATGATGGAGGCCATCTTGGACAACAAAACAAACATCTCATCTCACTGTGCTGCAGGACAGAGAAGGTCAGGAGATCCTTTGTTCCAACTGCCATCGGGTTATACAACAACTTAGCCAAAGTATTGATAATTATTGTTTATTTATTATTAACTGTTAATTATTATTATTACCAATGAGCTACTGGACACATGAATTTTCCCTATGAGATAAATAAAGTATCTATCTATCTATCTATCTATCTATAAAGGTGAGATGTGTTTTCATCAAATTAGTAATTCAATATAATTTTACTTGATGTTACCTTGGTTATGAAAACATCATGTGCAATACCCATGCCCATGACAGGAAACTTGATTATGATCATTCGGACATGTCAATATTAGCTAGCAAACAGAGATGTGCAAACAGAGCTATCTTAGCTAGTTTACTTTTGTTCATGGTGGTCGCAGGAACGTCCGTTTCCATAGCAACATTTGGACCATTCTGTTTATTTTTGCACTCAATCATATCTGCCGAGGAGCAGTTAAGATGCATGTTAACAGCTTGTCCTCCACATGCCCTCACTAGGGATGTATATAAGCTACTCAAGATACTCTAGCATGCATATAAACACATTGACTGTGGGTTTTGTACATGGCCTTTATGTCAGTTTGGAAGATGGGGGAGGTAGGATTTTCAGGAAATCTCTTACAGTACAAGGTGCAGGCAGCAGTAGTTAAAGACCATGAGCATGGGTACCAACAACCGCATTCCTAATTACGTTTATCAGTGAACCAGAACTCCTCTCTCCATCAAACACTGGGAGACATCAGACAGAGAGTGAGCTGAACACATGTCAGTAACGGCCTAACTATGAGACCGTAATCATCACTGTGGCCGGGCCCAGCCAAAGCCTCCCAACGCTTCAAAGACAATAGAGGAGGAGAAGCATACATCAGGTTCTCAAGTCGTCTGCCGTGATGGATTTTAAGGCTCTACTGAAGGGGGATATCCTCTTCAGAGGAAATAGAGGCCAGCAGGTCAGCCTTGTGGTCGACATGAAAAGAGAGAAGAAATGCAGTATGTGTGTGTGTGTGTGTGTGTGTGTGTGTGTGTGTGTGTGTGTTTGTGTGTGTGTGTGTGTGTTTATGTGTGTGTGTCTGTGTGTTTATGTGTGTGTGTGTGTGTGTGTGTCTGTGTGTCTGTGTTTGTGTGCATATATTAACTACAGAGCCCTAAAACCACACTTAAAATCCAATGTCCATTGTACATATTTACTTATACAGTATACAGCATATTAAGAGTGAGTAACCTAACTTATGTAATAATGAAAATAATTCCAAATGGCCTGGTTTGGAGAGTTTGTAGAAAGAGGTGAATCATCTTTTTGCTAATCCAGAAGGAAATAAAGTAATCCAGGAAATAAGCACAATTTCCCCTTATATCTGTCAATTGCTATGCTAAGCAGAAGTGTCCATTTGTGATCAGTTTTGAAGGAGGAAAAATAAGTGTACACTTCAAGGAGGTGCTGTACACATGTAGTAGGCCAGTTCTCTTTGTACAAGTTAAGAGGAAAAAAAATCAGTATATCATCTATTCTCTTAACTCATATCTAGTCTATTTCAGGAGTGAGTCAGTACAGAGACACACTCGGAGAAACACTTAAAATTGGCTCTGATTAGTTTTGCAAGATGAAACAATGCCCACATATTTGGCTGGTTCATACTGCATACCAAAATCCACAGAAAACACATTGTAAGGACGTAAACAGCTGAATATGAGCAACAAAAAGCCATATAGTCAGACTGTGTGGGAGGACATTACCCAGGAACGGCCTGGCTGGCTCTGAATCTGGACTGTAAGAAAGGCTGGGGCAGCAGTCCCTAGCAGTGTTACCAAACCACATACATGTGTGGGGACAAATGAGCAAATATCTTCTGCCAGATTCTCCATCCAAAGCCAAGAGGGAGCTGCTTGCACTGGAAGCCTCTGGTATGACTAAGCCGAGTGGGCTTGATGAGTCGACGTAATGGCAGGGGAGCAGACCTGTGTGTGTCTGCACTGTTTGTTTGTGTACTCTGCTGTGGCACAATGGTGGTCAGGCCTCTCAGTACAAGTGGTCATGGTGGTGTCTGGCCCGGAGTAGACAGGGTATGGGGCTGATGGGAGTCTAGCCCAGGGGTTGGTGAAGGCGGGCTGATCCCAGACAGAGACCAGAGGACCTCAGGAGGCACGTGCTCGGCCGACTCCTGCACTCACCCACTCCCTCTTTTTCCTGGCGTCCTACCCCAGCTCCTACCGCAACACATGTTATAGGATATAAGTGAGTTCTTTTAATAAATTTGGGGGTATTTATTTTTTTCCTCTATTTTACAAACCACTGGTCCTCATTACCATAAACACAAAAATGTTTCTTTTTGAATGGGCACTACCAACTTGCTGTGGTTTTGCTCCCGTCTCACTGAGATCCTCATCTTTGCAGTGCATTTCATGTTCACCAAGATAATGGGATTAATTTATATCTTGTAAATGTGAGAATGTGATAAGTCCTGTCTAGATGCCCATTATTTGCAAACTTGGCTCATGTGTTATCTGTGATACTGTAAATCTGAATAAACAGCAAACAAATTACCATGAACTGCCTCCACTGATAAGCACTTTGTTAGAAATATTTCACCTGTGTCAGAAAGTGTTCTCTTACTCTGCGTTTAAGGGAATCTGCAAAGTGGTGTTTCTTATAAGTCCAATAGATGGCAGACACATACAACACAATGCTGCACAGGCAGAGAGTTTTAACATTGTATTCCCCTGAATAACTGTCACCACCTTACATTACAATGGGAGAAACAGCCAACCTAAGACCAGTGTTTTTTTACTTTTCAGTAAGAAACCCCTCATGAATCTTAGCTTTGTATCCAGTAGGAAAGACTTTGCAATAAAATCTGGACTTACTGAAATTTATGCCGATCATTTTTAAATACATTCCACTGGGACCTAAATAGTACAACATTAAACTCCTATAAGATTTTGACATAAGCCTAACAACGTGTTGGATTGCACAAAAAACAATGTGGGAGTCTGATGTATATTTTATGGAAAAGTCTACTGGGACCCAAAATAGGATCATAAATGATTGGCTCCACAACACTATAGCTCATGACAAGCTCTATACAGTCTTTGTGATATGGGACTTCTATTATTGCGCCCCCTTAAATCAATTAAATCTTTTGAGGTTGAGGGTGATAGACAGTCCACCAATTATACAGGGGCTCCACCTTGACCCAAAGAAAATCACAAAGCACACAAGTGTGCCCCTCCATAACTTACAGATTTTAAACATAACCATTTACAACCACTACTGAACTCAACCTGTTGCCAGAGTACACAGTGGATCAATCACATTTGGGAATATAGACCGAGGGTGTACTCATGAAAATTCAGTGTGCAGCCTCTCTGTTGTTACAAGCAGCTCAGAACACACTGTGACGTCCACAGAGCTTAAGTGGATGCATATCATAGGGAGGGAAGGGAAACAAATCCAACCACATATAACTGTGGTGTGATGGCCATCTAAAATGGTCGCTGACCTTAGACTGTAAAGTCATCTTTTCTTACGGGATCAAATGGGTGATTTTAACATGGCATTTATTTGTTATATATTTAGTCAACTTTTATTGCCTGTTGTGACATTTAAAACAAATGTGTTCTTTATGAGCATAGAAAGCACATTGTTTATTGAGGAAACTGTCCCTTCTCCATGACACACTACCAGCGAGATTTAAACATCCAATAATAGGAAATAACACTTTTAAAACTTTTGTTGAAAAAGGAAATCCCACTGCTTTTCTTAAATGGTTTTCTTAACATTTTCAGAAAGTCTATTTACTTCCATGATAGTCTTGTATGTTATTTTTCAGTCTGCCCCATCAAATATAGTACAAAGATAAAGGGGATTTTGGTCACATATCAAGGTTACGTCATAAAGTATCTGTCTGCACTTTTAAAAACCGTGTCCAGTGGTGAGGCTCAGCCCTTGAGGATTGTAGATATACACTCTGATGATGACCATGATCTCATACCTTGTCTGCAGAGGGCTTCACTGACATAAGAGGCCTTCAGAGCTCGAATGTGTGAACTTTCATTGCACATGAAAATGAGCTGGGAGTTTGCTGTGTCTGCCAAAGTGTTGTTTTGTCTGTGACTGAGTACACACACCCAACTGTCGCCCCTCAGTGGACACCTCACACCATCTCGGATGTCCCCGGGTCTCGGAGCGGTGACCAGACAGTGACCAGACCAGGAGAAAGGAGATTTACTCTGCAAACACGGGGAGTTGTCAGTGGAACCATTACTCACTTTCTGTTTTGATATGCGGTGTCAAGTATGTAATCATCAGGAACTTACTTTGCACTCGCCTTTTCAGTTTGACATTTGTAATCATCACTTACAGTGGTCGAAATCACACCCAGTAATTCATCACTAAATCACTCAGCAGAGTGTGTAAGCTTTAGCTGCTGAGTTCATGTTAGCAGAGATACACTGTCTAACACCTCAGGTACGAAATATAAGAAAGCTTTTGGCCTTGAAAGTGCCACAATCATATCACAAACATGTAAAATAGATTTAAATATGAAAAAAAAAGAGCCTGCTGGTGTTCTCAGTCTGAAACGATCCTGTTCTGACAAGGGAGGTGAAGTATAAATTAGCCGCTGAGGCAAAGTAAAATCTGTAATAGTTTTAGCCTGAGCACAATGAGAAAAAAAAAGTCTATTTGATAGAAATACTTTTTATGGGTTGGTAACGGCAAAGCTCGATCTTCCAGAGCACATCTGTATGTCATTGTTCCTAAACCGCTGTCTCTGCATACACTAAAATTTTGAGAACAGAGATTCAGAGAATTAATTATCCAATTGTTCAGAGGCATCATCATGGGGAAAAGGACTTAAGGCGTCAAAAGACACATTTTTAATTTAGTGACAGTCTCAATGCGTTTGCCTGCTTTCCCATTAACATCATTGTATCTCTGCCTGTTCATTGCCTCTATTTTACTCCATGCATAACTATGTAGTGAATTAGGTTTCCAGGAACCGCAATGAGACAAAGGTCATCTGTGATATTAATGAGTGGAAGGCCTTTGAATCTGGCAAACTCTTGAGAAGCTTTTCTGTGTGACTAAATGTAGCGTACCATTGCCAATGATAATTAATATGTCACATTTTGTTTTTCAACAGGGTGTTTTCTGCCTTTGTAACTTCAGAGCGTTGGGGAAATCCATCAAAATGTTCCTTGTATTGGTTCTAGGTCATACACACAAAGTAGGTTTGGTTAATGGTTACCTGCTACAGTATGGACACCTGAAGTGCAGGCCTGTGAAGGTAATGCCACTTCATCAACAACACTGGCTCTGTACACCATACGTCTGTTGACTTAGCAGTCACCCTTCACAAAGCAGAACACACACACGCACGCAGCACGCATGCACGCACACACGCACACACATCTCCTTCACAAAACTGAACAAAATGCATACTTAATGGACATATGGCCTACATTGTTGGTAGACCGCTGTGATGATGCCTTTCTCCGTTTCCTCTCATGTCTGGATGAATTAAATAGATCAAGCCTTCTTGATTCCGACTTTTTAAAGTTCAGAGAAGCCAGACCGGTTGTTAGACACCATATCCTGTGTGTATGATGATGTTATACAAACTATGTATCACACAGCCTTGACTTGTTGTGTGGTAAGGATAAAGCAGATGCTACAGATAAGGTTAGGGTTAAAATGTAGTTAAGCAGGGGGAGATTCTGGAAGCCATTGAGTCATTGATCTCAGAGTTCTCCAGTCCATACTGAGCCGGGGGTTATTCTCTATCCCCTCACCCTCCTTCCTTTTTCATCCTTTGTTGTGGTCACTGGGACAATCGGTTACAGCCCAACGGAATGGAAACCACTCAGTCAGTCCCCTGCTACAGCAAACTATTAAACAGAGGATCCAGTTACTATGACCAGTCAGGGAGGGAAGGCATCTTTAGGGGAGATTCAGTTCCTCAGAGCGCTTCAGTATAATCCCAGCCAACATAAAACATTTTCATACATGTCGCTCGAATTGCTTACAACATTTCACCCAGTGGAATTCCTCAAATTACGGTGACTACCGAGAAATTAGCTTTTACACGATGATTACGCCAAAGATCGCTTCCAGACTCTTTCACTGTAAATGTTCGACTGCTCTGCCGATATCGCTTTGCATTCGGGATTTCAGGTTGGGGTGGAAGTGGCTTCATTCCCAAAGCTATCACAGAAACAGCAGAAGACAAACACAACAATGATGATGAACTGGATAAACAACATTCCCCCCCCGGAAACCCAATACAACTTGCTCCTGTGAAATGGTCTGTCTGTGTGTCTCACTGAGGCAACAATGGTGATTTCTGTTTGAGTCTTGTGGGTTCCAACCCCAGACCCCGTCTCCCAATTGGAGCGACAGAAATGGAGGGTCGTGGTCACCGCGGATGCTCTGTTTTCCACAGTCCCTGCTTGCCGTTGTCCCGCCCGCCATGGGACCATCTGCCTTCTCAATTAAAAGGCATGTTTGTGCTCCACATTTGTTTGTGCTCACAGATGATTTTTTTGTAATAAAACTCAGACTTTCTGGTATTTCTTGGATTCCTGGGTGATGACATTGCGCTTTGCTCTTTTGAGCTTGCGGCTGTTTCCCGTGGAAAATGTAGCTTGCAGAGACTACTGTAGCTGTTTTCTGGTGTGTCTGTGGGATAAAATGAAGAATAGAATGACTCTTGCCGATGTTCTCCCTGCCACAATTAAGAGCAGACCCGCTGTGTGCTGGGGAACGCACAAGATGAAGAGGCAGCCTTTGCCATCTCCTCTGAGACATGACTATAGGGACAAAGCATTTCATCCCAGAATATGTCATCATAATAGTCTGCTCTATTGTTCTATATTATCATCCCAGTTACTGATTAGCAATCATAAATATGTATGCATTTTTTTCTGTTACGTTAGTATTAGGACTAAACATTACCAAATGTGTTCCAAATTTTTACAATTGGGTGGCACAAAAAGTGTCCTTTATAGAGCTAGAGCAACAATACTTTGACAGGGACACTGACACATGTACAAACCAACGAAAATATTTATAGTAAATTCTCCGAGGGTAGATGTCCTTTTGTATATTCTTCAAAATAAGATTTCCAGAATTCAAGGAAATGTTATTACGTTTTTACGTACATTGTGGATTTGGCATTGGCTTTCTTTTGGACAGGACTGGACTATCGTGGGAGCTCCAGGGACCACACACAGCCCTTTGCCCAGAGCACGTTCTGGCCTGTGCCCACTCGCCGAGCCACCAAGTGTGGGAAGAGGGTGGTACCGACATTGACCACCAGTCATCCTTTGGATCAGTACTGTCCAACAGATGGACCTGCCAGGAAGTCATCCACTTGTTGAGAGCAAAGGCTGAGAATACGTTTTAACCTCATGAGAACAAATCTGACTCTGAGATGCCTTGCTGATATTTGGTTAAGGAACATAGAGTGCATGTTTCAAGAGAGGAGTAAGCTATAATATATCATATTGTGAGCTCATCAGTCTGTCAAGGTTCCCACTTCTGATTGACCACTTGCGCAAAAGTAGGTAGATTTAAGAGAGCTCTTTATTTGAAAAGGAGCTCATTGCCAATCAGTCAATGGTTAGAGTAATATATGGATGCCGGCTGTGTTTTGAAATGGACTGTGTGTGTGGTATATGGTAATTGTAGAAGAGATTGTGAAGGCCCAATTTGAAAGCATTGTGGATTCTTAGAAGCCGTTGCATTTGGTTGGCCTTTGCTAAGTGGCCATGGCGGCTTCTACAGCCTAATCTCAAGGATGTGCAATTGGGCTACAGAGTGATGAAGCAATGGTAGTTCACACGAGGGTCTGTCACCGAACCGCCCAAAAACACCACTCAACGAGCAGCAGCATGGATAGATTTCTCGTTAGGGCATGGTTGCAGTGGTAAGGGGTCTTACCCTGTAATGATTTTAACATATGATTCCAGAGCTGTGGCTTTTTGCTGGTTTTTCTCAAGACAGTCATGGGTGTAAAACCTCCCCCTACACTTTGATGCTTCAAGTCTACTTTCCACCATTATGAATGAAGCATGGTACCATTTGGCTCAAGGGGTTAAAACCATAATGTGATTTCTCTCCATTGTTGTCCTTTTTTCCCCCAAATCACATGCCCAACCCTTGAAAACAAGATTGTCTGGTCTGTCTTTAGGGATGTCCGACTCCTCAGCTGTCATCTATCAGCAGCCACTGACTGAAATCTATAAACACGCCGAATACTTGGCAATTCACTTCTCCACAAAAGTGCAAACCAGAATATTTTCAGTTATGGCACTGACACTGTCTTCTTAAAGGCCCGATGAAATCCTCACTGGATGGTCCAGTTCAACACAGTTTTGCCTTTTGGTAAAATATAGAATTAATACTTTTAAAGTTAATTCATGAACATTTCAACAAAATTTGAATGCAGTTGTTTTTTGACATCTAGACAGATAAGGAAGGATGGTAATACTGAAGGTTGCCATTGATTTCAATGTAAATAATGTGCTAAAAAATTTGTTTTTTTCTGTGCATTATCTGTATAAAATTTACAATACAAGATTTATTATTTTATCAGGAGAATCTACAAAATGATGACCCATTTCTTCCTCTGACATCAAACTGTGTCATCATAAAATTAGCTGTGTCAAACACATTCAAGCCAAGAAACATATATTTATGTTTGCTCTGAAATTGCCATCTGGGGCATCAACTTTCATTCTTGCAATGTAGTAAGTCCTTCCCCTTGGAGGATCTGCAGTTACATAAACATGGAGTGTCTTGTGGGGTTTTATAATTGTGTTATTCATATTGCATGATACAATCAACCATAAGCCCAGCCGGGTGCACTGCCATGAATGGAGGGAAGAATATGTGAGCAGTAAACATGAGAAGGTCTGCTCCATTGACAGGAATTCCACTTTCTGCTGCTGCTGTGAAACATGGCATACCTAATTGTACAGTGGTCACCCACTAGGTCTAAATAGGGTTCAAGACCACACAGTACGATGCAGGCCCACTGTAGGAAACTCTCACAGGAGACACAGGAAGAAACTGTGAGCTTTATTTGCTGATTGTTTTACTGTAGGGTGACCCATCTGCGTAAGGTCTCAAAATACATCATTCTCTTTTTATCTGTCACTGGTACGCCTTTTTTTTTTTTTTTAAATATACTAACAATGGGAGGGCATCCCACGCACTTAGGAGTATGGATCCAGGTGACCAAGGTGTCTGAAAAAATGCTGCACCCATTAAGCAATGCCTCTTTTTGCAACACCTGCAATAATCCATTTATTATTTCACTGAATAAGAACATAATATCGTAAATGTGATGGATAGTGAGTTGGATAATACCAGTCCACTTCATGGTGAAGAACCAGAGCAACAAGTGACACAAGTCATAGAAGTTTCAAACAACAATAGCTTCATGACTTGGACAAGTGATGAGGAGGTGAGACGATTTATGAGGTGATAAGTAGTGTGTTACTCTCGAGGCTATGGCCCCTATGTTCCCCCCAAAATCGCTCAACAAAAAAGGAATAGCACGTGGTGTCTCCGGTAGTATGTGGATTTGACTCCATCACTGGCCAGCCCAAGTTTAGATCACCCCCTCCTGCTAATGACACATTCAAATTTGGTGCGGTTAGGGTTTTCTTCAAATACACAGCTAGATTCACACAAATTCTTCTCCCCACCTCACCTCTCTCTGGTCTGGCCTAAGAAAACCACATGCCGGGGTCACTGCGCTCTCCTCAAGCCAAACCAGACCCATAATTTTGCTTTTGTTTCAGATGTAGCCTCAAAGCCTGAAATATAAAGACCCAGGCCAGCCTGGGAAGGTCAGTATGTAGAAGGAAAGAGTGAGATAGACAAAGAGAATGAGAAAGAGTGAAAGAAAGTAAGAATGAGAGAGGGGGTAGAGTGAGAAAGGAGAACTCAAGAGTCCTGGTGAGAGCGGAGTGGTTTCCAATCTATTGAGGAAGTCTTTATTATACAGTATGTGTGTGGACAGGAAGAGCTGTGTAACGAGGAGCAGTTCTCGCCAAACCACTGGCCATTACTGACCATTGCTGACCATTACACCCAGTGAGCTTTAACTATTTTGGATCTGTGCTTTCTCCAAGTTAACAGAGTACATTCACACTTGAGCGTAATCTCTCGATGGGATAAGAGAACAACTCACAACTTCTTCTCCATAACTTCTTCCTTTTCCAGCCACTAACTTTAATATAGCTTAGAAAAAAAAACCAAACAAACCATCTTCTCATGTATGACCTTATAAAATGAGATGACTCAGTTTTCTGTTTTTTGAGTGTACTATTTATGAAGATTGAAAATGACTTTTGTGTCTCTTTCTGTCTCAGTGTATGTTTGAAGTTAAATGCCCATTTTTGTGAAATTGTAATTTTTTAAATAAAAGTATGAAATGCCCCCCATGACCCTTTCTATATGGTATAGAAAAAAAGACGGAGGGATAGACACTTCTGCAATAGCTGTTCATAAATTGGCTGTCCTTGACATTGCTATTTTTAAGTCGAATGTTTTACATGTTGTTTATTCTGTGTAATTTTCTCAGAGTCAAAAGCATTTTCAACAATGGCGCTATGTTCACAGTCCCTCTTCACCAAATCTATACACAGCTGACATTTAGGTGTGCCAAACCAGTGCTCCAGTCACAATGAAACACACTTTCTGCCAATCACCACCTTGTGTTAAAATCAAGAAAGGTCAAAATGCACACACCATAAGGCCTCCATTGTAACAAATGGAGAGGAATGGAGGTGGTGTGGTGTGCTGTGGGGGTGATGGACTGAAACCCAGAAACCTCAACCTCCTTTTAAGAAAAACAAACCAGTTTTATTTGAGAGCCAGCTAGTGTATTATACTTCCCTGACCTCAGGAAGCGTTCCCTTTCAGTCCAGCTCTGGACACACTGTTCCACCATCAGGGGACCAGGCGGATCTATGACACATGCGATGGCCAAAATGCAGTGTGGCCCTGGCCACAAATCCAACAACATTTGGCCCCTGGAGCCTTGTTTCATGGGAAGCCGACGCTCTGACCACAGATGGACAATAATATGGTTTTTGCTTGGCGCACATTGGTGTTTTGTATATTACGTGACATATTGCTTGGCTTAGCATTACCTATTGTAAAACTATCCATAATCATTCAACCTCATGGGGAGATGTTGAGTAATGGCAGGCAGGATTAGAATGACATTTATACAAGTTTTTCAGGACAATACAATGGGAGAATATTGCAAGAAAACACATGGAGCTTAAATGTAAACCACAGCTAGTTCCGAATGTCCCACAGTGTACCACATAACATAGTAGCAACACTGTAATACTGCCATCACCTGCCAGTGACAGAACGGGTTTAAGTGAAACATTTGATATTAAGGTGATAGTAACATCTTTAGTATGCCATGGCAGGAATCAAACCTCAAAACCCAGCATGTTTTAAGGCATCCATCTGCCATCAGTCAATGCAAAGAGAACGCCATGTAACGTTAAGCAATTCTTCCGAGTACTGGTTCTCATGGTTACCAATAATCAAAGCATCAGGTTTTTATTTTTGCAACTGTTTTGGCTATCCATTATTCTGTTCCAAGAAAGCCATGCATACCTCTCCATTAGACAATGTCCTGATTTTATCTCCTGCTTGACAGAAATGCCACAGACTAAAACACTTTTTTTTTTTAACTCTGCCTTGTCCAGCCTTGTGCTGCTGGATCGACTCCCTTGGAAACCTGCTTTGTGGAGAGAGGACATCTGGAGGCCTTGGTGTCTACTGCTTTCATGGTGATTGTTTATGTTTTGAAACCACAGGCGAGTCTAATCTTGTCATGTTTTATTAAGACCTGTATTAAAGAATCTACAGCGAAGAGTCCATGACAAACCTGCAAGTTACCACCATGGGAAGTTGTGTAATCAAGACTGAAATGCACTGCAGAGGAATTTACTGTGCTCTTGTTGTATGCAATCCACTCACGGCTTCTGATATTGAGATTGAAGCACAGACACGCTGGCATCTGGCTGGTCAGCCCTTGTGTTATGTCCAAGGTCAGTGAAACTGCCAAATCTTAGACATATTATTGTACTATAATGTACACACATTCACTACATTTCAAAGTAAACAACATTAAATGCAGCCCAACGGGCAACAATTTAACTCTGAGTGCATTGCTACCTCTATTGTGAATTGTTTATTTCTGAGAGGAAAGTTTTCACGTGCATAATTGAATCTGACAGAGTGTCCTGTGACAAGAAACCACACAAAGGCATTATATGCTCATAGATTGGAAAGAAATGTACATTTGTCAGCATTATGATTTATTTTGCCGGCGTATGGTAAACAAGGCGAGACAGGCGATTCCTTCCTCTCTGAAACCAAGCATATCAGACTGGATTCCATTCCTCTCCCATTTCATTTCATATTTCATACAGCCCATTTGAACAATTGTGTTATTATGGCAGTGTAAATAGACCTTTGCACTGGGCAAGACTTCAGGAATGCTGATGATGTGTAAGCTGACACTATGCCGGCCGCAGAAAGCTAAAGCATCATTTATTGTAGATTGGTGGCCCCTGTGATAGGTGGGTGGTGTTTATTGCCAGCCAATAGTCTGCATAGGCTGTCACAGAATGATTGGTAAAACGGTTTCGGTGTCAGCATGAATTGAATATAATGACCAGTTTGGAATTGCAAAAATGTGCTGTACCTCACTCAGATAGCTGCCCTCTTAATTGAGTATATATACATGTATATTTTTTAATGTCATTTAGGCATTCTCTCATCATTTTTTCATTTCATTTTTCATTTGTTAAGTAATGTAACGTGCACCTCTTATTTGAGAAGAACAATTCTACCAACTTAATATTGTGTGATAACAGCCATGTTAAAGAGACGGGCCAGGTTCACATTAAAAGACTAAGAAGATTTTAAATTGATTCTGGGTCTTGAGACATACCACGGGAACATTTGAAATTTCACACATTATCTGCTCTCAAATTGCAAAGTTTCCAAATATGAATCTTTGGCAATATTCTTTTCTGTGCAACCTAAAGCTTGACCCTACATGCAGACATTTGTGGATGTACCGCAAAATGCGTTAACAGTAATTTACTCTCCTTTGCTATGCCTTGTGAAGTTCAGCTGCTTTGACTTAAGTTGAAGCTTGCAACATTTTTTTCTTATTTTCTGCATTGCAACAATGTGGCCAGGAAATCATAGTTTATATTGAAACAACACCGTGTTCTGTTTCTGAAATTCAGGGAAAATTCAGTGACAGCTGAATGCTCCACGCTGCAGTTTGCCACATGTGTCTTCTGGTTGTCTCTGAAATTAGGTAAAATTACTGCCCACATTTTTGCAAATGTCAAGTTAAATACAGCCACTATAAAACTGCGTATTGCAGGGGGTTGATAGGGTTTTGACATTGTCAGTAAACTGTTCACATGTCCAGGAATTGTTTAAACATTGCTACCAACCAACGCTGTGGACCGTAGCTTTTCACTTCATGTGTTTCGCTTAAACAGCCACAATAAAGGCCAAGTGAGTATAGTTAACCTGGATCATGTGTGGTGCTCTGATTAACCCCCCTCCACTGCTTCCTCCAGTGGCCTAGCCTTGACTGCCCTCTTTAAGCCCCCATTAACCTCCACCTAAGACCCTGGTGGAGCCCAGCCAAAGAATATAAAGTATATAAGAACACTATATAGGCTGCCCTGCTGAGTAATTCCCTTTGCTTTTATTTTCCCATGTGTTTATCACAGTATGGTTTTTGTGTCTGAAAGGAATGACTGACTGAACTGTAGCAAGTTTGAAATTTCTGCAAAGCTACTAATATGATTTCATACATAAATGCAGATTTTCCACTTTTCTATTCTTTCCACTGTATCCATTTTACTGTAAGCCAAGTCAGAAATCAGGGGTAAGAGTAGAGCTTCAGCGCAGAGCTCTTATGGTGTACCTGAAGGACAACCACAGTGTAAATCGTCTCCCCTGAGGGAGGAGATTCAGGATGTGGCTTTGAAGGAAAGCAGAACTGTGCTGTGTGTGTGTGTGTGTGTGTGTGTGTGTGTTCGTGTGTGTGTGTGTGTGTGCGTGCATGCATGCATGCACGTGTGTTGTGTGGCTGTGTGCTTATACAGAGTGAACCTCTCCGTTGTTACACATTCACCAACAGTGGACCGGTGAGCCAAAACCATTTTGGAGGTGTAGTGCAGGGCCAGTGCAGGCCCATGCTATATATAGTAAAATTACACATCACTTTGTATTTATATATACTGTACATGCAGAACTTTTTCATTTTCATGTTGTAGCAAAATATTAGCCACTCTAGCTTTCCATGACATAACCTCCTGCCTGTATTTCTCTGGACCTTCCCACTCACTGGGATTGGTTTTGAAGCTCCAGATATGATCACCAGCAAACCCACCACTCCACCTTCACACTGGCAGCTTCTCTCACTGGCAGTCTTCACTTTGGGTTTTGGACTTGAAAATTCACTGAGCCTCACAAGGGTTGAACTCAAATCTCAAAAGCAGTTCTCTTACACGAGAAGCTATGGTCAGACAAGTGACCCATATTTCCTCGAGCCTTTGAATATTTACTTTGGGTGATGGACTTCAAAATTCACTGCAGAGCCTGAGAATCAATCCCAAGATATCAAAAGTACAGAGCAGATTTAAGGACTCTAACAAATGGACCTCAACTGTCTTTGACCAAATAATGATAGGTCAGGATGTTAGACGACTGCTTCAACATTCGTAGAATACTTATCAGTGAATTCTGAAGTCCAACACCCAAAGTGAAGAAAAGCATTCAGTGAGAAGCTCCCAATACAATTGATAGCGTGGTGGGTTAGACGCCAGTGGTGGTGCAGCGCTTGGTTCAAAGCCTTCCTGTTTTTGGTACCTGGAGCATCACAACCAATGTTGTGCTGGGTGCCATCCAGCCACCCACCCTCAGCAGATACAGAAATCAGTGGGTTGTGGGACAGAAAACCACAAGCAGCAGTTGCAAAGTATTTAAAAACATTTGAAGATTTTTGCAACTATCACAAAACACTAGTACTGAAGTAGCCACTACTTTATTTGCCTTCTACATTAATAAGAATCAATACACACTGCATACATTATGGATGACATATTTTAATGCTTTTAATAGATATTCATGCCTTTTGACCATTTTAGTGCTAACAGAATGCAACACTACATTATTACTTTCAGAATATTTGTTAAAGCAAGAAGTCAAAAACAATACAGCAACATGATCCATTTATGAAAGTCTGTGCTCACCACAGACAGTGTTACTGCAGACTACGGAGGTCCCCTGTTTGACAGGCAGACATTGACCAGGGTTGCAGTCCTCTCTTGACATTCTTTAAAAGAAAATTACAAAAGCAGTTTTGCAGTTATTTTATGATAAAAGACCTTCAATAAAAATCTTGGGCTTTTTTCTTTTTCAAAATGACTAGAAATAGGGACTGTTGGTAAGGTAAGAATGTGTGTGTGTGTGTGTGTGTGTGTGTGTGTGTGTGTGTGTGTGTGAGAGAGAGCGTGAGAGCGAGAGAGTGTGAGGGAAGGAGGAGAGTTTTGCACTCAGCACGCATGCATGCATATGTGTTGGTGTGAGTGTGTATGTGTGTGTGGTCCTTTTAGTGAGGTGGAAAATTATTTTTAAGTTTTAGTTAAATATTTACTTTTCCTTCAATTTGCCAATGACGTTTTCAGAACTAGAGCAGGACTTGACACTGGTGAGATGCGTGTGAAACTGAATACTGAGAGTGGATGTTAACGTGTGATTCTATGAATGGGTAAAAAGCATCGCACAAAAGGACGGTAGCTCATGAGACTCATTTAGTACACGAGAGGACAACAAGAAACAATAAATGTCATGTTTATTGTCGTGCTTGAACATTTTACATTAATTTACATTAAGACAAGACATAGACACAGCTGCAGACATCACAAATGAGTAACTTGGCATCCGTGACGATATGGCAAAACCCAAACAACATCCCTGGTTTGTTTAGTCACCCTGACCAATACTTTGTATTGTGGGCATCTCTGTTTGGCTGGGTTTAACTGCAAAACAAAGGCTGACATAGTCTGCCAGTCTTGTAAAGAAGGAGGTCTTGTAGGAAGTCACTTGTGGTGATTTTGTTTATCTACAGTCACCGGCCTATAATCACAAGCCATTAGTTCTAAAAGCTGGAAATAGTTTTGAAGACTAATGAAACCTACAAATACTCAACAAGCCACACGTAATTTCCGACTGAACCAAAAGAGAATCACCAATAAAATTAGCATTGCTCATCTATGCAGCAGTTTGTACAAAGGTGAGGAAATGGAGGGAAAAGGCCAAATTTGGGTACGGAAACAGGTAGACAGTGGTCAAGACAAGGGGGGAAAGGACTGAACACATAATATGGATAGGAAGCCACAGGAACAGGCTTTAGTTATTTTCTGTTTTTTTGTTTTTTGAGAAAGATGAAATGTGTAATGAGAGATTGCATTGAATTAAAGAAACTAGTGGTACAAAGGCCTCCCTGGACATAATGTCTGGACATTAGCTCTCTATAACAGCTTGTCTACACAGCTCTAATAGTTGAATGTGAAAGCTCTTGATCTTGTATGTCCTCTGACTTGCTGTGTTGTGTGACAGAGTGTTACATAAAAGAGATATCTCACTGACGACCGAACAAGCTCCATCTGCTGAGGAAGCCTGAGATGATGTTGGGAGCTCAGAAAAATGCTAGGACCTCTTTTTCTGGCCCTATAAGTAGCTTTTCTGCCTTTCTACTTTGAAGTTGGGTCAAAAATATTCAAAGATTTAATTACACATGAAATATGAAAGGATTTTGATCAGAGTAAAGTTAGTATACACCCACTATGTCTAATCTGAACCTTTGTTAGAGGGCCACTGTGAAAATGGAGCTATGTAGTGCTAAGGAACTGGGTATATCATTCTCACCAGTGGGTTGATTTATAGGCTACACTGAACAATGTGTAATACTGTCCACCAGTTAAAAAAGTTTCCTCTATATTTCGGCCAGTCCCCCAAAAAATAAAACTGTCTTCACAGCTGTCACTGGACTGCCTGGTGGAGAGCTAGTTGGTTTACAGATGTGACACATGTTTGTATTGCAGGGGCTCATAAAAACTGTTTGATGTAATCCAGTTTGCTCAAAAATCCCCTGATCTGTTCCACAGAACAGCGCGCATGTAAACCCAAACATCTGACAGCTGTGCACTAAAAGAGATGGCTGCCAAGACTGCTGTTTTGAAACCACAGCTCGTCCAGAGGTACGCATATTAGCGAGCTAATGTTAGCTATTGCTAATCAGCTAGCCAATATTAAACTTATCTTTAGCATGTTAACAGCTCCTGAATCTACAGTCACTGAGCTCTTCATTAGGAACACCTGTACACCTGCAATTCGTCAAATTATCCAATCAGCCAATCATGTGCTAGCAGTAGATGCCTTGCAAATTATGTAAATACAGGCCAGGAGCTTCAGTTAATGTTCATGTAACCTAGGTTTATATTAACTTAAACAAATAGAAGGTTAAACAAATAAGAAATACAATGTAAGCAACTTAAATAACATCAGTTATTAAGTTTGACAGTTATAATGGTAGTCTACACTGATGATTTTGCTATTTTACTCTGTGTAATGTTGCTTTAACAAGTGCAGCCAAGCAGTCTAACTGCAGCGCCACCTGCTGGAAAGAGAGAGAGAGAAAGAGAGCGTTGCGCAAGAGAGGAGCGTTGGGAGAAGTTGTAAACACTAACCAGTGAGGCCAGAAGGAAAACAAGAGGAAACAAGTATGTTTTGGGGAAACTTTATTTTTCAATTTTTTCGGAGGATGTTGGGTTTACCTGCTGTCTGCAATGCTGGAAACTGCTTTGTTCACGTTTTGAACCACGATTTGGTGAGTTTAATCTATATTTTAACTTATCAGTTAGCAAGCTATTTCCTTGTTGTTCAAGCCAGGTGTGTAGCCCGACTTGCCGCTAGCTAAGCTAAGACAGTGTGAATACGTTTTATGTTATATTTTGTGTAAAGTGAACTGAGAAGCCACTTACAATCGGCATGGTCAAGTTTAGCCTCGTAAGTAGAGTAAAGTAAGGGCGCCGCCATTTTAGGGTGTGGTTCAGTGTAAATCAAACACTTAACCAGTATTTATGGTGCATTCACGTGCTACTCGGATTGTCCCATTTCCGTAGTTGGAAGGTCTTTCTTCCAATTTAGGCGTGTCCATGTGTTGTTAAGTTGGAATGTGGTAACATGGACTCTACACAGAAGATATGCTGTATTTTATCACTCGGCGTTATCACAACACATTAATAGCTGTTTCCAGTATTTGTGTGTTACTTATTATCAGAGTTGCTGCTAATAAATAACTTTTATAACTAATCTAGGTTACTGTACATGGACAATAACTAATGTTTACAACCTAATACCATAATACAAATTAAATATTGGCAAAAATTGATGTGCAATTCGTGAAGTTGCACTATTTATCAAAAATGTTTTCATCAAGCAAAAAGAGTTCGCTATGTTTTTGCATATATGATGTCAACAACTGGCAAGACATGCACCAAAAGTTTGGTTTACTTTCCAAATTGTTGTTTATACTTAAAGAGGTGGGGGTGTACACATTAGTCCAATATTCCGATTATTTTGACACCACAAGAATGCAGGGTGAGGTGCTAGACCTCCTCAAATGCTTAGTTATATTATGAAATATGTATGACTAAGATATTTATACATATTTTACACTGTTGAACAACAGGCCAGGTTTCAGTTGGGAGAATGACTTGGTGTTTGCACACCCAGAGCTGGTGAATGAAGATGGCAAGCCACCCATTGGAAACATTACGTTGGAATGGCTTCTACAAGACTGACCTACACTCCCTAGATAAGGACAGTGATTCGCCTGAATCATGGTAGGACTAAACTATCAGTATTTTTCTGCAACACACTGTGGAACGCAACTCACTTGTGCTGACTGAGAAATGCAATGTGTTGTTGTACTGTAAATTATAAACTTGCTGGTTAAGTTAATTAACCAGATGGTAGAACTAAACTCTTAAATTTGCCTAATCGATAGATAACACAGAATGAACCTAGGAACAATTTGAGGGAACCTCGGTTGAAATTAACTCTTGAACTCAAATAGGTTTAAGTCAAACCAAAGTGAAATAAAATAGGTAGAAATACTTAATTTTCTCTCCTTTTTTAAAAAAAAAAACAAAAAAAACAAAAAAAACTTTTTTTAAAAACAGTTTCAAGGGATTTAATGCACAATTCCTTTGTTTGTGAATGTGTGATTTGGTACCAGTGCATACTACAACTAATTTTCAACATAAATAAGCCGACATTTAAAACTTAGTACCTCGGTCTGTGGTCTGTCATCCCTACTTATAGTTATAACCTGCTCTTCTGAACCTGAAATGTAGTCCTCGCTATCTGTATCTATACAATGTTTTATTTCATTTAAATCAAACATTAGAATGGGGAAACATGTGATCTCAGTGAATTTGACCGTGGCATTATTGTCGGTGCCAGACAGACTGGTTTGGGTATTTCTGAAACTGTTGCTCTCTTGAGATTTTCACGCACAACAGTCTACAGTAACTCAGATAACCACTCTTTACTACCGCAATGAGCAGAAAAGCATCTCAGAGTGCACAACATGTTGAACCTCGAGGTGGATAGGCTACAACAGCAGTAGACCACATTGGGTTCCACTCATGTCAGCCAAGAACAGAAATCTGAGGCTGCAGTGGGCACAGGCTCACCAAAACTGGACAGCTGAAGACTGGAAAAACGTAGCCTGGTCTGATGAATCTGGATTTTTACTGAGGCACAAAGATAGTAGCGTCAGAATTTTACATCAGCAGCATGAATCCATTGACCCAACCTGCCTTGTGTCTCAAGTCTTAAGATTGCAGTGGATTAAGTCTCCTGCCATGATAAAAATACTCTCTGGTTGTTTTTTTTTTTTTTTTTATGTCTGCTGATTGCATCGTGTAGTTTGCTCATTGCTAGCTTAGCATTAGCTCAGGGGTGGACATAGACAGCTGTGATAAAAACTGCTCAGAATTCCCTTGTTAAGTAAAAGGGTCTGCATTTTAGCATTAAAAACTCCATGTCCAGGCAGCAGTGTCTCTCAATAACAGTGGTGTCTGTGCACCAACTGTTGTTTGTATACACACGCTCCTCCTCCTCTTGTCTTACCAGAGTCAGATGTGCGGTTTGCATGGTAGAGGTTTCGGCCTGCTAGCTCCACAGCTAAGTTGGGGATTTTTTCATGCAGCTAGGTCTCTGTTATCACCACAATGCAGTTATCCATGCAGCGGGTGGTAATCCGCAGTCTCAAGTCGTCCAGCTAGTTGACGAGAGAGCGGGCGGTGGTGAGAAATATGTTGGGTAGTGTACTCCAGGCTTATGTGGTGTTGCTCTCAGCCTGGCCTGGATCCCTGCTTGCTTGCCTTGTTTTTGCTTCTTCTCACATCTCTGCCTGTGTCTCCACTCTGTCGGGCTGTTGGTCTTTGTGCACCATGCTGAGCGAGTAATCATTTTCGGAATAGTGTTAAACTCTCTGGGGGCACGTCCAGTACAACAGTCTCTTAGACTCCGAATCTTAGTTTGGGTGTAGGTCTTAATATTGGTTGTATAGCTACTACCTCCTAAAGAGTGCTGGGCTGCTGTGTCTTCACGCGCTGCCATCTTGAAGCCATCCTGGCACAATTTGGACCCCCTTACCAATCAATCAGTATTTCAGCACGGTATGCACAAAGCAAAACTCGTCTCCAACTGGTTTCATGAACATGGCAATAAGTTCAGTGTACTTGAGTTGCCTCCCCAGTCACCTGATCTGAATCCAACAGAACATCTTTGGGATGTGGTAGAGCAGGAGATTGGCAGCATGAATGTGTTGCTGACAAATCTGCAGAAATTATGTGGTGCAATCATGTAAACATGAACCAAAATCTCAAAGGAATGTTTCCAACATCTTGTGGACGCCATGTCATGAATAACTGATGCCCCACCCAGTATTAGTATGATGTTGCTAATGAAGTGCTAGATGAGTGTACTTTGCTGCTTTCGTCAAGTTGATTTAGACTAAGACAGCTACCAGTACAGAGATCCCCATATTGTCTTCAGCTAAATCTTACACATTGTCAGAAGTTGACACACTTAAATACTTATGACAATAAGACATTAACCGTTGTTTCTGTCTTAAAACGATGCTGCTATCACATTGTGAAGGAATTTCCTCAGCAGGTACTGTACTGTTAAAGGCAGTGGGTTTACATGTTTTATCAAAACCTACTCCTCATTGGCTGGTTGCATTTTTAAGTGAAGTTGATTGTGATCAGATTGCATCTATATTAATGAATCTATGTAATTATTCCGGGATATATGTAAATCTGAATACGGATTACTTTCTAAATCAATCAAGTGCATCATCAATATTCAAGGGGGTAAAAATGTCGCAAATAGTAATAATCTCAGTACACAGCTCATGCCCACAACAATTATTTCATTATACCTTGTCTTTCTATCGGCTCATCATGTTTTCATATACCTCATGCATCATTACATGGAGTATAATTATCATTTATGTCCCATTAAGTACCCGCCTTACCTTGACCAGCCTCAACTCACTTAAGAGCAAACATTCATTAATAAACTGGGTCATAAACAGATTCACAAATATCATAGGTATCTAATACATTAATCAGCATAATCATCGGGTACTGGTTCGGCAACATACTGTAGTATCTAGCAATCTCCTCTTCTTCCTATATTACAATTACTTCAGAGTTTTTTCTGGAAATTGACAAATCAGATATTAATTCACTAGCAGTTAGTTTCAGATTTGTTCTTTACTCATTCCTTGCCAACTCAGGACTGTGTTTGTTATAGTTATTTAATGCGATATGTGGTGTGAGTAAATTAAGACATTAGTTTTATTTCATTTACATGATCAGTTTTCCACAAGGGAAATTATGCCCTATCATTTTTAACATGCAATTCACCAGAGGTGTCAAGGTTGTCTTGTATTTTCAAGATAGTAATCAGTGAAAATAGACATGAGCAAAAGCCACCAGCCTGTGGGTCATAAATACCTGATGTTTAAGAAAACAAGTTAGATCCCCTTGGCAAAAATGGCTGTGGCTGAAGCACCCGTTCCTCAGCTCTCCCCAAAGTCCCCACCTGTGAGGTACACTACCAACATCTTCCCTGCCTACCTGCTGCCAAAGACTCCCAGGCTACTCATTCCAGCACATCTCTCAGCACTGACTCTCTTATCCTCCTCTATACTCTGCCAGAAAAGCACCTGAGGGCCTGCACTCCTGCACAGGTATTTCTGCTGAAAGCTGTAATAAATCATTTGCCTTTTGTGTCTCGGCTTTCTGCCTATTTTGCTAATGTGTTTTCTCTCTTCCATCCTGGTTTCAGAGTTGAAAGACGCCTACTTTAAATAGGTGCAGGAGTGTGCTAAGACAGATTCAGTGATTCCTGGTCCTTGTCATCACTCCAATGCCCCATTTCCCCAGGCTGAATAGCACAGGAAGCATAGTGCTGGAGACATTCTGTGACAAGTAACAGGTAAAGGAGAGGAGAAGGAGGGAAGAAGAATAGGCTTTAATGTAGTAATTGAATATTTTGATTCATAATCCTCTCCTGACTTTTATTGCTGTCCACAAGTGTTTTGACCATAGCTCCATATCAAATGCCAGTGACTTTGACTGTGGTAAAGTGACTCTGCAGAGGAGAAAGCATAGTGTTTATTCAAGGAGGAGAATTTCACATTTTGCCCAAATGACTGTATAGAGAAAAGCCCAGCAGGCCATGTAAATATCAAAAAAGGTTTAATGAAACCATGAGGGATGACAGTTTCCAAAGTACATATTATCTATGGAGAGGTCACAGTGGGAAAGCGGCCCGCCATCCCTCTGCATTGCTTTTGGTGGCCAGAAAGTCATGAGCGATCGTTGGAATTTTTTGGTCAGAGCTTCGTTTTTGAGCCCAAGCCTTCCTGACAACCCCTTCCTCACTGTGTCATCCCCCCATGCACACACAGTGACACAGACACATGCACACATGTGTGCACACTTGCACACACAATTACACGTGAACACACAAGCACACACGCGCACACTCTGCCATCCAGCTCAGTGGCTTGGAGCTCTTGCAAAGTTCCTAAATCCGCCTCCTGCATTCTGGGTCGGTGGGAGCGGACTTCCTGAAAACAATGGAATGGACTAATCTGCGGATTTGCCAGTGGATTTGATAAAGGCCTATGTTCTAAGCCAAAGTTTCTCTGACCTCTTGTTAAAAACGTCTCATCCTCTCCCTGCCCATCCCTCCCACCCTTGTTCTTTTTATGAATAGGGTGAGAGTGGATTACCAGAGGTGCTGTGTCTCTAATTAAAATCTTCACTCTGTTGCATTCCCCCTTACTCCTATCCCTCCGTCTTCTGTCGCATATACACCCAGACAATCCTCACATTCTCTCTTTCTTTTGGCATTTCGGCACAACCGTTAGTTTTAATGAAAAGGCTCATGAAAAGGCTGATGACTTCCAACAGCAGTAAAGCGCAGTGGTGACAGGGTCACAAGTCAAAGGTCAATCCTCAGAGGTCAGGCGGAGGTTAATAAGGTGTTTTGTCACTTGAAGAAATGTCTAATCTCCCTGAGACTCAAAAGGGTGCATCTTTCCTTCGGCAAACTTCACAAGTAGCCACCAACCCCCCCTCGTTATTCTCCTTCTAACCTCTTCTTTCAAGTCCACTCCTCTTTATAGTCCACCCTTTGTAGTTCATCTCAACAAGGCAAAACTTTTCAAAGCTGTGGTTTGTCCGGGATTAATTTACGGCAACATTTCCTGAATCCGTCTTTCTATCTGCTCATCATCTTTCATGGAAAGCTGTCCTGCGCCAGCCTGTTTGAATGACTAACTAGTTGATTCCTGTGAAACAATTAAAATTCCAGCCTTTGGCCCGCACTCTGTGAGCTGTCTTGAAGCTCGGAGCTTGGTCGGGCACAGATGCAACTTTGCTGACAGGAGCCCACTTGATGAGGGTATTATTTTAATGGAAAAGAGTTGCCTATTCATTATGTGCATGTGGCCATCACTGAGACACAAAGCACAGATAATGACAGGAACCAAAAGCTGGCGGAGCGCCAGGTCTGCAAAAAAACGCTGCCCACTCGCCAATCTACAGTGCCAGTGACTCAACCAGACAGCTGTAGACAATAAAGTTGAAAACTGGGCTCCTTTATGGTCTTTACGGAGCTCACAAACATCACATTTACGTACCTACTGTCACTCATTAGACTTGTCATTTATTTGACTATATAATACAGTTTTATTTTAAAAACCAAAACCAGGAGTACATTTGTTTCTTTTCAGCAGCGATAGCCTGCTGGCTGTTTTCACAGTCTTTCCCAGAAATAGACACTGCTGTGCTGAGGACAGGCTGAGCTGAAGCTGCAGAATGCATTTGGCATTCTTACGCCCATGTTTCCTGTTTACCGTATTATTTTCTTATGTGGTACTTACGTCCTTGTGGGTGGGCAGTAGTATCTTTGGATGCATTTCTGTGTGCATGTGTGTGAGCGTGTGTGCTTGCTTCAAAAAAATCATCCTTCGGAATTAATCCTAATACTCAGTAAATACCGTTTCTAACAACAGTGTTAATATTCCATGTAAACTGCTCACAGAAACTTTTCAGTTTGTGTGAAACGCTGCAAATGTCTGTTTGCGAAAAAATTTTTTGGCTAGTCCTATGAGGAAACCCACAACATTAGGTCAAGGCCATGTGCTGTGTTGTGCCACTGATGGTGAAGAATGTGACATATTGAGGACAAACAAGCTTTTCCACAAACAAAAATATGGGGAAAGCCCACATTCGTGTTTTCCACTTGTTTGTGAAGCAACCACACTGTTATTGTTTTCCTGTCAATATGAATTACAGTAGTGTGAGAAGACTTTTTGGCTTTCTCTGTAATGGTCCGTTTCCCTGTGAAAGGAATCCCCGGACATTGTCGGACTTTGCTGCGGGAGCAGTTCTTGAATGACTAATGAATATCCACAATCATTTTGGTTCCCAGAGAAGAATATGTTTTTGCAGTCTTAGCCTTTTCTTTGTAATGCCATTTTGTATGCAACATTACAACATTATAGTACAAAGGCCTATGATGAAATGGTTACCGGTTTCACAGTATATCATGGTAGCAGTGCCAAACGGTTAGTGTTACTGTTTAAATTTTAATTATTACTGTAACAGTTTATTAACATGGTTAATTACTGTGGTTAATTTGACTCACGAGGCAAGAAAACTTCTTCTGGGGTAGATATTTTTTATGTTACAGAAATAGTTAATTGTGACATAATTAACTAATTATGTCCCATGGTAAGCATACCTTGTTCCTATGAAAGAAAAATTCGGGTTCTGTCTTCCTCTTATAGTGTAGGTGTTACAGTACTTTAATAATGCTATACTTCCTCTTGTTCAGAGATCGTTTTTAAAGGTGCTCAGTGGTTTTTGGCATTTCTGTTAATAAACCCTTCTGTGAAATATCCATGAGTACTGCACTTGTGAATACTAAGCATAGTTTCTTTGCATAAACCTTAAAGTGACAGACTTAGATGTGGTGCACTGAACACTTTAATCTTGAGCATCTCCATCATTTTAGTCAAGAAAAGGAAAATGAGTTGTTTGCTCATATTTGGCACTGTTACAGACTTACACTTACTGTTTGTCGAGACAGTGGGAAAGTAGAGACAGACACAGTGGAGGGAACTCTAAAGACTCACACACAGTGCAGAGCAAGGGGAAGTTCACCATAGTTCATTTTTTATCAGAAGAACGTGAATCAATTCTCAAGCCTGTGTGGAACAGCAGGTGGTGCAGGACTGACTAGGAACATGAGAAAAGTAAAAAAAAAAACAAAAAAACAACAACTTTAACTTTATGTAAGGCAAAATTGGCATGAAAGTGCCATAGTGGTTTTGCCAAAAGACTCACCAAAAGAAAGTAATGCAATAGAAGGCCAGGTGAGAAAAAATGTTGGTTGAAGAGAAGATCATCGTGGTTGTTTCCTCAGATTCCCCTTTGAATGGCTCTTGGCTCCAAGATTACAGATACAGTCAAAAATCAATGTGACAGGCCCACAGTGACAAGAGAGAAGTGGCAGAGACAGGGCTGTGCGTCTTTGCAGTAACAGGAGTCACTCTCTGGTCAACGTAGTGGCAACTCAAGGTTCCTAAAGCAGTGAACTTGACCCTCTTCAGGCATAGCTCTGCACATTTTCAGGGACATTTTCAGGCTCAAATCGGCATTAAACAGCTAACCACAATACTATATTTTTTACCCAGTGACAAAATGTTAATGATGAACTGTAGTACCACAGAGTCTTACACAATACGATGTGGTTCCCTTTCTGAATGCTCTGTCTCATTTGGCAAAAAAACCTTTAATAATGTCTGTTTTTCCCTGAACAATTTTAATACCATTTAAGATTCTTTTTACACTGAAAAACTGCCTGAATGTTAACCAGTTGTAAATTGCTCAACAGTGGTAGTCGGTGAATCCTCTGTAAATCTTCTGCTGCACGTTTAAAGTGTAATGTATAAAGATCCTTACCCCTTACAGTCAGCGGCTGGATGGTTGTTCTTCACTGATGTTCTCTGTGTGGTCAGTTATTTCAACGGTGGGTTACAGCTGCTCTGCTTTTGCCGTGGCTCCCAGGCTTCTTGCGCGTCCTGCGGTTTGGTATCACCCAAAGGTGTCTGATGCATTTGGCCGTCGTGCTCGGGTGGCCTGCCCTGCGGTCGCCCTCTGTTTGGGTTTCTGCTTCATGCTCAGATTAGCAGCTATCTCCACTGGGCTCTGGCTTTTCCTGGAAGCCGCCTCATTCATTGAGTATTTGCTTATGTTTCAGTGTGAACTGGCACACTCTTCCGCGTTCCAGATAGCCTCCGCTCTGAATGGTTCAGCTCCGTGCCAGGAGCCATTGTGTACTTCTCTAAATCTCCAACTATTGATTTACAGTTTCAACTATGGACGGCACAGCCACTTAAACCTGCATCTGATCTCTTTGAACATAAACAAATTTCTAAATCACATAATCAAGCATAATGACATACTATACTTGATACAGACATTATTTTGTTTATAAACATGCATATTATACATTTTGGTCAGTGTGTGTGTGTGTGTGTGTGTGTGTGTGTGTGTGTGTGTGTGTGTGTGTGTGACCTCTGTTTTATATCTGGATAACCAACTTACTCCGTGTGTAGACTACCTATTGTGTCTATATGGTGTTTGTTGTGTCTGTGGGAGGCTTGTGCAATTTACTGGCTTTTATTATCAATATATCCTATTGCACATTATTGCATATACAACAATATCCAGTAATAATGAGGAATGCCAGGCTCAGAGCTCAGAGCTTTGCATGAGATGAAGCAATATCAGTTGTGCTGCCAGACTCGAGTTAGTGATACCCCTCTGGAGGTTTCACCACACAACTCAAACATGATCAATCCCAATAAAGCTGTCACATAGTGCATAGAGATATCATCCTCCGACTCTGCTCATCTCTCCAAAGCATTTTGTCAAAGACCAGTGACATCTCTCCTCATGATGTATATTGCTATACTGCTGGTCTGCTTGTGAGTTTATTCCTTCACTAATGAGTGTATCTGGTTCCCCCCGAACTGCAACGAACAAATTGGCAGAGATGATTACACTGCCTTTTTGCAAACTTTATCTGCTAATCTCTTGTTCTCTCAGTTTCATTTACCCTCTCCCTCTCTGTCTGCTTGGTGGGAATACATCATTGTCTCAGCAGCTAGTGTGTTTCAGTCTCTTTGAGTGATAAGTAGAACCCCTGAGACGTGCCAAGTGCTGTTTCCCAGAGGTTTACCAAAGGACGTCGCAGCACCTCTCTCGCTCTCGTTGCTTTCATTGTGCTTATTTGCATTCATGATTAGTCTTGCTCTACTGGAAGTGTGGCCTCATCCCCACGGCATGAGTCCAGGGCCTTTGTGGGGCTTCTTATAATAAATGCAAAGCCTTGCTTTCTTGATTGGCTCTATCATTGTCTCATTAGCTGCACTGTGGTTTCCCCAGTTTAGACCAGTAAACAGAGATGCAGAAGCTGCTATTCCTCCTCTGCAGGCTGAGATAGATGGAGAAGCAAATAGCCTTAGATAGATGAGGGGATACTGTTGCACAGATTTTAGTTACAAAATACAAGCTTCCAGTGAGCCAAGGCTTGAGCTGGATGTTGTTGGAAACTTTCCAAACACCGGTTCTGATAAATCAAATTTGATACTGCTCATTAAAACATTATTTTTCATGACGTCTTTTATGTCATTGAGTGAAAGGAGATTTAGATACTTAAAAACAATGCAAAAGCCACAATCTGAGGGAGAAAGAGATACAAAAGAGGATGTGGGTGAGGCAGTTGCTTGGCAGAGGTAGAGGGGGGCTAATGCAGCGGCGGTCCAAGCCCTGTCATTCTCACGAGAGCACTGCTGGTTTAGATTTGGAATCCAGGGCACGGTGCCAGGGGCTCCTTTCACCGGGGATGAGCCACTAATCTGAGTTTGTGTCCCACTGATGGGGCTTCCTGACCATTTGAGGACGTTGTCATCATTGGTTAATGTTGAACTTGCTCATGGGGGGTCACAGGAGCCACTGCCAAGCAGACGCTGCAGGCAGGAGAGGGGAGGAGGGGAGACTGGTAATATACAAGTGATGCAATGGACAGAGGTGTGTGGCTGAGACGCTGCCATTTTCCATTCCCAAAGGCCTCATTCATGTTATACTGAAACTAAATTACTTCTCATGTAATCAGTCTTTTAATATTTAAATTTTATTTTGTCCTTATACTTGGAAACATTTTTGAAAAAATACACTTATTTGCTTTGTTGCTTAGAGTTAGATCAGTACCATTATAATATCTGTACAGTAGACATGTAGTTGGGGCCAGCAGCCGGGTAGCATAGCTTAGCTCAAAGACTGGAAACAAGGGGTACCAGCTAGCCTGACTCCATCCGAAGATAACAAGAAACGCCTACTAAAACTTATAAAGCTCACTAACGAACACTTCATATCTCGTTTGTTTAATCTATTAAAGAAATTGAACATTTTAATTGCAGTAATAAAAGAACTTTTTCACTTAATAGGTTCAGAGTGTTTCCCCATAAGAGTTTGAAAAGTCATTTTGTATATGAGGAAAAGCTCAAGTGACTTAATGGAGGTGGAAGGTGCAGTGTTGACTACACCCAGAGTGACCATCATCCCTGTCATCCAGGGTTGTGCCGATGGATGATGAGCTTGGTGATTGACGATCTTCAGAGCAATCACCTATAGCTTATGCCTTTGCAAGTGTCAAGATGACATTTGGCTTGTTTTCCCATTAAAGTATTAACTTATTGTTATTGGTATTAATTGTATTAAATAAAATAAAATAAAATAAAATTAATCGTGTTTCACGTCAGCATCTCCTGCATATAAACGATGTTTGCAACACTTGACGCGTGCTGCTTGTTATGTTTGTGATGATAGGATTATCTGACTATGGATATGAACGCGCAACCCTACTGTCATCCCACTGCTTTTTCACCCAAGATACAAACTAAATGTCCAAAACACAAATTTAAAATGGAATCACAAACTGGGAAACAGTCATTGAGATTCAAGTGCAAAGCACCAAAATTAATGTTACGTATAACAATTTTTGTATATACTTAGGAGGGCACTGGGTGCTGTTACGAGATACTTTTTCTTCTTCTAGTGGTTTGACAAAATAAACTTATCAGGCGCCACTTTCTAGATTTTTCTGATGAATACCATAAGATGTGCTGAAATCTGATGATAAAGGGACCTTGTGTTAAGATTATTTTGACACAACGCTTCCTCTTGTTTCGCATGATGTGCAACCAACAATAATATTATCATGACTTTCATTGTATTTTAATAGTTTGTCTCTGGCTGAGGACAGCATCCTTTTCAAAAGCCACTGATGGACAACTTTTAGTATTAATGTCAGGTAAAGTTTCTAAAACACTGGTAAATGTGTGGAAGCTTCCCTCTTCTATTACAGGTCTCAGTGCCAAACTGAGAAGACTTTGTGTAAATCTCCTCTACATAGCAGACTTGATATTAGCAAAGACTTGTGTTTATTTGAACAGTCATAGCGAACCAGGTGGCTGGGGTTTGCCACATCAGGTCAAATCAGATAGTCTGTTAAGTTGTCAGTGAAAAGTGTAATAAACTTTCTTCCAAGCACTTTCCTGTGCTTGTCTAAACAGCCTTGGATTCATTTATTGTCTTATGTGGCAAATCCTACAAATCTGGCACCTCAGCAGGCGAAAACAAACAGTAGAACAGTATTTTCAACACTGTTTGACCCACGTCTGCTCCAGAGGAAGAGCGGCTACAGTAGAAGGGCTATAATTACTCTCCTGGTTCCAGCTGAGAGCTTTTTGAAAGGAACCAGCTCCTACACCACAGGAAAGGTGTCATGGTTTAGCAAGGTGTGGGCACAGCACATTCCTGGCATCGCATGCCAACCCGCGGATGGAAGCCACCCTGCTACCGGCCCTCATGCGGCTGGTGAATGGAGGCTGTTGGATGGCGAATGAGGAGCTTCAGGGATGGGTTCACGTTGAGGTAAACAGAAAGTGTGACTCACTGCTAGTCCAGACAAATGCCACCCGAGACCACAGACAGATAAGTCTGCCACACAGTCTGTCAGCTACAGATGATGTAACAGGAATCAGACCACCACCCACCCTCCTCTTCTCCCCTCTGCTGCGTTTTTCATCTGCTTCTCTGCTGACAGCTTGGTATAGGCCAGGTTAGACCAGGCCAGTCGCCACAGAGCTCGCTATTCCCTCTACTCTGTGCCTCTTAGTCACCTCCCAGACTAAACCAGCTGATTCCTGCTCGCCACTGTGATGCTAAAATAGTTGCATTATGTGATTGCCATCTGCCCAGCCAGACATGAGCTGTGTTCAATAAATTGTGTTCTTCTTTTCAGCATCCCAGACACCCTGCTTTAAGACGCAGATGTGAATTCAGCCTGATGTTTGTCACATAGCATTTTCTCTACAGCTATGTGAGGTGCACAGAGGTGTGGCCCAGAGGTGTGGCTTTGATGTGGTTCACGAGCACTCCTATTACCTACATGCTTAACATTCATCAGTCAGGTAAAGAGAGGAATGTGTTCATGGCAGTCTTGGCTCATTGCACCTCAGATATCACACCACCACCATGCCTACCAGAATAAACATTCAGCAGAAAGGGAAAACATGCTGCTGTAATTCCCATGGGAGAAACTGAGGGAGTAGAAACCTCTTTCTGTGGTTGTGGTGGTCGTGCTGACCTCATGGAGGACTTCATGGGATGATCATTGAAGGAAGAGGTCAGCTCGGACATTTTAAGGCACCTCATCATTGTGGGTGTATATTGATTTGAATGAATGCACGAACGGCTGTCCATTGCCTGCTTCGGTTATATAGTGTAACTCATCCATTGTAATTTTTTTATGAGGGATTTAACTGCAAACTCGGCCACTGACTGGAGATTAAACTGAGATGCTGTTACAAAACTTCTGTTTCCAAATGTAATCAATTAGACAAAGTAACATGACTGCTCAATCAAACATCAGATCTCCTGTTGATATTATTCACAGTAAACAAACAGAGAGAATGTCAAATATGTGAAATACAACAAAGCTGTCATTGCACCATGGGCAAGGATTTGAAAAGTTTTGCGCAACATGCTTATATCAGAAACCTTTCATGATTCTTATGTTTTTCACAGAGTTCAATTTTCAGTATGGCTAAAGTCCGAACTTATGGATGTCTTCTTCCATCAAAATGTGTTTAAAAAAGACTTGACTCTATTTTCAATACCGTTACCAATATCATCAACAATATGAATGTTTAGAATCAAAGCTCATTCTTGACCTTTGGAATTAGTAGTTTGACAAAACAATCCCTAATGAACACACTCACAGGTTTTCTGCTGGAACTTTCAACCATTTCAGCCTTCATCAGCAAATTGAAATCTGAGTAATCTCCAGCCACTGATGAAGACTTTGTAACATACTGTATGTATGTATCTTGGGTTTATTTTATTGTTGCCAAATATAATTATTTTGTTAATTTTTCCCTTCGGTGAGAATGAAAGTACAAGGTTGAAAGCTCCAGAAACTCATCACTGAAAACTCACTCATACATGAGTCGCGTGCCTGGGTGCTTCCTCATCAGTGTGCATCCATTACTACGGGTGCTCATCGGTACTGCACAAACACCAACACACGCGCCAACCTAAATACACACATATGTCTTCACATTTCTGCATATGCAGAATAATGCAAACACTTCAGTGATGCAGTGAAAGTGTCTGATGGGGGGCTTGAAACTGTGACAGCTGGCTGTATGTGGGTTACCATTAGCAGCAGGGCCAGTAGGACACAGCTCTCAACACCAGCCAGCAGAGCTGCTCAGAGGGGTCCTGGAATTTACACGCATAATTATCACTCTCTGCTCTATGGCTTTAAGAGGCTCACTGTACTTGTATGTGTGCGTGCGTGTGTGTGTGTGTGTGTGTGTGTGTGTGCGTGTGTGTGTGCGTGCATATTTTTGTGTGTAAGACATATAATGGCATGTGTGTTTATCTCTGTGGTTTTGGGAATAATGTCATGTTCAATTGTATCAGCATCACTCACCTCTTCGGTAATTCATATTTTGGTTCAAGCTTCTTGGTTGTTTGTTTTGACAATCCAGCGTGGGAAACACAAACATACAATGAACTGCTACCTCTCTGTTTGTGTTTTTCATACCTAGATAATTCTTCTTGTGTTCTGAAGTATCACTTACAGGCGCTGTCTTGTGTTGCTGTAATACATCATTAATAAACTTGATGTGAGCAGTTTGTGAGACGCTCTCCAAGTTACTTGCTCTAACACTAGGTGTCAGTGTCGTGTCTAGCTCTCATGGTGCCGGCAGCAGACTTTCCATCCTCCCCTTTTTACTGACTTTGAAAGTCTCTCACTGAACGACTCATTAAATGACAGAGACAGGATAATAGTTATAGATGCTCAGTTTCAAATTTCACTTTTGCAGATCTTGTTAGGGGAAAAATAGAGTGATGACATGGCACTGTTATGACTCTTCATTCCACCATATTGAAAGTCCCTCATACAACAAAGAACACACAATAAAGGGTTATGTGTGTGCTTGGTAATAAAGTGTTTGAAGTTTGGTGTTTGCAGATTAATTCATAAATTAAGCTTGTACTCTTCCTTCTCTCTCAAGTTTTATGAAACACCCCATAAAAAGTCAAACACATCTTTAAAACAAAATTCCTCTATTAAAACTCATTTATAGATTAATACAACTGGTTCACATTCCTTTCAGAGTCCATAAAATAGAACCACATATCATGGCCTATTTGGTATCATACTGTTAAAAGAAGTAGATCATTAAGCAGGGCAGTGCATGACCTGTTGAATGTGCTATTTTTAAATAGTCCAATTAACGCACTCTTTCATTGAACAGACGAGATTTGCACCTCAACGTCTCTTTGGGCCTCTCAGTAAAGACATCGCTGTGCTGATAAGGATTTTGAGGGCAACACACTCCATTACATTACACCTTCATTTTGGGACAGAAAGCAGAGGAAGACGGGTCTGCAGAATGTCAGCAACTTAATGGTGATCTGTGGGGTCAATAGCGTCCTGCACCAACACGGGAGAAAATGCCTGACCTTCCACATCTGACAACCTTTACTTCCTTTCTTGTTAGATCTCTTTTTCCAATTTCATCTCAGCCATCTCTTTATTCCTTTTCTCTGTCCTCACATTTTTTTGTAATCTTTGTTTTGGAATGACTGCACAGTTATTTTAGGCTCAGCAACTGCTGGTAGTTCAGCTTATGATGATTATGCAGATTAGTTCATTCTGGAGAACAAAGTATTGTTACTGGAACAAGGAAGAAGATTGGTGTTCCTGGTTCAACAAACCAAACCAGCCTCAAGGCATTATAGCCACATGACAGCAATCAAATGTAGCACCAATTTGAACATGAAAGAGCATTGCATTTGTGTGCAGGTGCTACTTCATCCACTTTTCTTCAGCAGTTTGGATGATGACATGGCTTCATCAAAAAGACTGCACACCTTCCCCTGCAGCTCTAGCTTGGTTTTATTGGTTTCACTGTTGCCATCCCAAATGGCTGTAGTAGTCAGCTGACAAGATCTCTCTTCAGACTCTACTGGCCCTGCATGGGAAATACAGGTGCTTGGTGGAGACGACTTGATTGTTTCTTCTTTGTCTATCAAGGGGAACGGTAGTGCACTTTCCAGAATAGGTTGTGCCCCACTAATTAGCAGTTGTCACCGACACAGGTTATCAATGTATCAATAGCCCTGGACGCTGAAGTATTTTGGTTGAGTTTCTGTCTGCGAGCATATGTTAACCTTAATGAACCAACACCAGCTCTGAGCTGTGAGCCACCAATACATGGTTGGCAACAGAAGGAGACGACGGGCCAAACATTGACCAAACTATTCAGTCAAATCAAATGTTTGAGCTTGTAAGCTGTATACTACATGTTTGTGTGAGATGAAGGGACCTGGTTCCTGGTGTATCTGTCACTGTGAGGTCATGTGGTTGAGCTGGCGTACCACTGTGATGCAACAAGGTGAATGACGTCTGCTGAGGAGGAGGAAGGGAAATGCTCGGTGCTCATGGCCACAAGGAAATGATGCCACATAAACACACACACTGAAGGTAAAGGCTAATCTCTTATCTGGGGAATCACAAGTATGCTTTCCAAGTTTAAAAAGAACATGGGGATCCATGTGGAGCTGGGTGCCTATATGGAGTTGCATGCTTTGCGCGTCATAGAGGAAATTGCAAGATTATGCCTTAGGCCTGGCCAGTAGCAATTACTGAAGAAGTGGCCTATAATCTGTGGTTGCTCTGTGATGTGTGTGAGTATTACTGTGATTGTGTGGAGGCCGGGATGGCATTGTTGCGCATATTTTTGTACTCTTCTGTAAAGGTTGCTTGTCACATGCGTAGGATATTCAATTCACACCTCAACTTTTAAGATAAAAACAGTCTCTAGATTTAAAATATGATGATGATAACGTATAATACGGTATATAATTGAGGCTTAAAGACCTAATAATGTTTTTGGTTTGTTTTGTTTTCAAAGATGGAAAATGATCATTGCAGAAATGACATGCATTTTGACTATCATCTATTATTTAATGGAAGGGAAATGGGGCATCAACTTTTGAACTACACAGACTAGTAATTACAAAGCCATAGAAAATAAAATCAAGCTGTTCATAAATATCCCGGGGACAGTAAAAGCCCCTTTTTAAAAGTCTCACCTTTGATCTCACAAGATCACTGGCATATATTTAATTAATCATCAGTTTTTCTTGGCTCTTTCTTTCTCTTGCTTTCGTCACCTTTCCCCTTGGCACCCCTTTCCACATCAGGATTAAAGTTTCTCTGAAAATATTAATGAATATAAAGTCATATTTACCAGCCAATCATAATCTTTGTGTCATTAAGGCTTGATAAGAGCCCTCGTCTGGAGGAGAGCACCTGCTCTACCTGCCATCAGCTCCTCATGTGCTGCGTGCAGCTGCTGTCTTGGCTGGCCCATCGCTGGTTCGGTTCCAGGCCTTGAAGCTTTTTACCATCAACACTCACTCAGAGCTACCACATTAAGGTTGGTGACAAATGACCCCCGAGGTCATGGCAAATCATAACACCACATCATAACACCTCACAGCAGCTCATGACAGCTCAGAACATCTCGTTCCAGCCAGGGCTTTGATGCATGCCAGTCTTATTAACCACAAATGGAGGCAGAGTGCTGGATACTGCTGGTGGCGCAGTTAGGGATTTCCCAGGTAGAGAAGTAAGGTCATTAGGTCAAAACACAGCCGAAATTACAGGGAAAGGATGAATTGATATACTTTTGGAAATCAGTAGTCAGGTTTCGTGTCCATTCGACAGCCTGTATTGCAAAGTGTGCTTATGCTTCACAATAAAAAATATTTGAAACAGTAGTCAGGTTTCCATTTAAATGTAGTGCAAAATCTTTTTATAGTAATTGAGGAAAGAAAATGGCAATGTGTGTTTCCATCCACCACCATTACACAGGAGTTTAGGAGTTGAGCACAAGACAAACTGCTGTTGGGCAGCCAGTTGTGTGCCATTGAACCATTGCAGAAGATGAAGGCACAGTGAGACTACAGAATTAAAAAAGCACCGAACCTCAAATGGGGTAAAACCATATAGAAACGTGATACAAATATGACATTTGTGTTCGTTTCTTGTATCAATTTAAGGAACGCTATGCTCTCCTCATCAGTCTGCATAGATTGGATGTTTTTTTGTCACTTTAGTGGAGTGGAAGCTTAAATGACAAATAAGTTGTATTCTTCATGTACATCATGATCTATTTGCTAAGTCAGTCTCCATTTTTAATCGATACATCAACTTTTATAACTCAATGAAATGTAAAAAATTTTTTTTGATATTGTGAATTTTTTTTTTTAAGTGTCATTTCAGGCAAATGTAATTGTTGTAGTTTTGGCTGCTTACATAGTCAGCAGTTACAGCGGCAGTAGGTATGATGCACAGTTCATGGAGACTTTTGTTAATCTCTGCCATACAATGATGTATTTCCCCAAAAGAGATTAAAAAGAAGGCAACACTTTAAACCTTATTTCATATTTTGATTGTAACAATTTACAAATCAGATGATGCGTTCACCAGCCAAAACACTTTGGAGCAGATTTGCCACTTGCTTGAAGAAATCTTGACAAGCAATCCAGTCGTTGTAATGGTCGTGATCACTATGTGGTCAGGCAGACACCTACATGAATAAGCTATATAACACTGATAGGTCACTGAGGTTCCTCTGATCAGTAGTTGGTTGTGCTCCAACCCAACTAGAAACTATTCCTTTGAAGTTGCGTGGTGTCCAATCCAAAATCCTTGTTCACAGTAGTTCTCAGGTGGTTTAATGTCAAGGTTATCTGTTGAACACAGTTTACTACTTTTCTCCATTTTTGTATCAGCAAAGACAAGAACAACATAGTCCAACACACATTAACATTTACATTAACATTAACATAGTCAAGTTTACTGAGCGACAGGGTCCACCCCTTTCTGGAGTACAAGGCACAGCCTGTTGCACTTATACAATGAAATTTAGTTTCAAACATGATTACATTTTTTATTTTTTCCCATTTGTATACAGTAATTAGATTTTAAATGATTAGAAACATCCCTAAAACTCACTCTTTCGATCTATAGATACTATGGACACCTTACAAAAGAAACTCAAGAACCAGTGGTTTGGGCTGACCTGTTTAGTTTTGTGCATAAATCTTGTGTCTGAATTTTATGTGCGTTGTTTGCTTTTATATATAGTGACATCTGCTCCACAGAGGCATTATATGAATTAACCACTTACTTACTGTTTACATAGTGTGAACGAAGCTGTTAGTTTCTCCTGATACTGGTTAACTTTCACACATTTTGAATGTCATCCACTTGCCCCCTCTGCGTGCCTCATGGGCCCTGTTTGATTACTTGTTGTTCTATGTTGTTTTCCCACAGAACTGCAGGTCAGCTGCAACTCTCAGCTCTTTTAAATCAAGGCTGAAGACTTTTCTGTTTGTCATTGCCTTTTATTAAATCAAATATTACTCTCACACTGCGCTGTAACTTTTACTCTTGTATTTCTTCTTTTTCATTTTCTGTGTAACTCTTTCTTTCTATCTAAATATTTTTTTTGTATTGCTTGTGTTTCGTTTACATTTTGTCTTGATGCCTTTTATGTTTTATGTAAAGCACTTTGAATTGCCTTGTTGAAATTTGCTATATAAATAAGCTTGCCTTGCCTTGCCTATGTGGAAACAGAATGGCTGCGGTGTTTGCGCTGTGAAGTGGAGAAGAGAGGAGAGGAGGGCTACAAGAGGAGAGAGGGGACGGTTTTATTTGACAAACGCTCATACATTGAAAAGACCCTCTCTGTCTGTCTCTAGCCTGTCCTGCGTTTCCCTTCCCTCGCTGCTGATTTATGGGCTTGTCTGTTGCTAGGATACAGACGCGCGCACAGTGGGTCTTCATCGCTCTGAGTGGACGAGATGCACTGCCAGAACCTGGTCTGGACTCACAGCCAAACACTAATGCGAGCACAGAATGACCTGCTGTAACCGTAACCTAACCTGCCAGTCTAAGAAAACACAAGCATTAGCCAGCGTGCATGCTGCATGTCAAAGTCAGAACAGATTGGATCAATAACCTGATCAAATAACAGCCAGCAACCCACGGACTATTGTCGGGAGACCCGAGTTTACATCTGCCTGATATGGGTACAGACTCCAGCAGTAGACTACTACTACTGCTCTCTTGCTACGCTACCTATCCGCTAACACGCAGGCTAATTACCGCATAATGACTTAATAAGAGCTGTGGGTTTGACTCAGCAGGAAACAACTGTTCTGTTTTACATCCAGTAGCATGCTCCTGCAGCATGACTCACCCCGCTTGGCCCATTCCTTGGCTCCATGCGTGCTGGGAGACAGTGCACAGGCCTGCTTGTCTGACTGACTGCCTGACAGACTGATTGACACAGAGAGGGATGAAGGGGGCATGTGGTTTAAGAGAAAAGGTGGAATTAAGGGTGAGATAAAGTACACTTATTGTTATTGAGATCTGAGGGAGAGTTTTTTAGATAGAGAACAGGGAGCTTTAAAGTTACTTTCAAGTGCGTTTTCATCGCTTTTTCAAACAATTTCAATTGCTCAAGACTTCTTACACCAACATTGCTATTCTCATCAGGGTTTAACCAATAAACATGCACTGACAGTTTTTTTCTGTGAAGACTATAATAAGAGCATACTCTACCTCACATTTTTAAATTATTTGATAACACCATTCAGTATTGACTGAAGTGTGACACAGAGCGAAGCAGTCTGAAATGTTTTTGTGTGTCTCTCTTCACTTTTCCCTAAATTTTTGATTGCATAATAGTACAAGTCAAACAACAAAGCATGGTTACCTTGATATGACTATTCAGTGACTACAATCATAAACCACAGTATTTACTGTACAATTAGCAAAGTTTAATCAATGAAATGTGACTGAATTCAGAACTAAAGCTAATTCTTAAATGTCTCTGGAATTAATACTGTTCACCACAAAAAAGGAAAATCCGGCCACATATGAAGTAAACATTCGATCAGTCCACCTGCTGGCGGAAAAAGGAGCAGGTCAGGCAATGTTTAACCTCTTAGATTCTATAATCCTTCCTTAATGCTGGCTCACTCTTCCACTTAAATGGTCTGCATGTCTGAAGCTAAGCTGACAAGACGGAGGTATTGACATGAATCCGGCAATAAAGGACTGCTGGCTCCAGTTTGTAATTCCTTCTGAGGCCAGTTGGCTTATGCAAATAGTAGACCACCCGTTACTACTGAGGAAGGAGCCCACTATAATGAGCCTGCAGTCACTTTGAATGAGAAGTTCAGTACAATGAAAGTGCGAATCAAAATCATTTTCATCGCCAAATAAAATGAATGAACTAGCTCACCAGTATATTCTTAAACATGTGGCAACATGCTTTATGTTTGATATTCGGTTAATGTTGCCAGTTTTGTATGATTTATGCAGACGGCAGCACACTCAGTCACTGAACCTGCACTGTTTTATTTCTCTCCTTGACTGAAGCGGTACAGATGTCATGACAGATGTTTGTGTGGCTTAAAGAGCCAACATACATGACATACAGTGTTTCCCCTAGAATTTTTTTCAGCAGCGGTGCTGTTGTGCCAGTGTCCACGAGGATGTGACGCCAGCCCGTATTCATGTGCGTCAGAATAGCTTCAAATTAAATGACCAGGCTCTCCTCGCTCCTCTCTTCGCTCATGACCTACCGCTGCACCCTCTCTCTCCTGTCCTCCTTGCCGCTCTGTTGCTTCTCTTTCCTCCCTCACCTGCACTACTGGTCTCTCCTTTTGTAACACACTTTAGCACTTAAATAGGCAACATGTAACTAGCATTTTTATTTACTCCGTTCTTTATAGGCATTTGTACATTAAAATCCAAAAGAAACTTCTCATTAGCTTAAAAGGTGTGCAGTTTGCATCCCTAATTAGCTTTACTAACCTCAGTCACGGTCCACCTTTCTCTTTCTAACCAACCAGTTTAATAGACTCATCTGAACATAGAAATATAATAAAACTATCAAGATGGATGTGTACAGGACAAATTTGAGTTTAGTCTAAGTTTGTACCTGACGTTCACTTATTGGGCAAGTAAGTGGGGTAGTAATATCATTGCATATCTAAGTCAAGTGGCTTGCCTTACCCTGTGGAGCGCACTAGCTGTGCTGTAATTACTAACAGAGGATCTCAACACTGGACACAAAGGTAGTAATGACAAGCAGCTCATTAACGTGACTTTCCTATGAATGTAGCTAACGATACATAGTAGCCAAGAAAACATACTGTTAATGTGAGATTAGATGAACATGCTGAGAAATCAGAATGGCATATAGATATACTGTACAATATGTTCAATTTTAGATTGTAAAGTGACAGCTTCAATATGAATGAATTGAGAAACGATGTGAATTGATTTTAGATGAAGAAATAGGTACAAATGTACAACAGGCAAAAAAAAGAAGAGGAAATGATGGACTAGTATTATGCCACGATTTCATTATGGAAAACAAAACTCACATACTCACCACACACATCTACCATTCAAAGAAACATTCTGGTAACACAGCACTTTCACTGACAGAGTATAATTCACCCAGTTGTAAGACGACCTACATCACTCGGTTGGAAGCTATAAGAGGAAGCTATATAGTAACAGTATAGATCCATCAACAGGTGGTGTCAGTGACTGATTGGAGCTGCAGTGTGTGTCCCAGGCAGGAGTGTTGTTGGAATGGATGCCAGTCAGGCGCATCCACTCTCCCTGGATCGGGAGGAGGCACACCTGCAGTCGCGCCATATTTCTCTCTCATCACGTCCACTGAGAGTCATTCACAAAGACAAACACACTCTTCTTACACACTCAGATTCTGCGTGTGCGAGTATGTTTATCTCTTTTGGTGTTCTGCTCTCGTGAGTTTGCTTCATTGAAAAGAAACGCCTCAATCTGAGAAAAAAAAAAAAGTAGTTTTTTTTTTATCCATTTGTGATCTGAAGAAAGTAAGCCACTGAAACTCTTTGCTACAGTCACTCTTTTGTTGAAGATTTTGTTGAAGACCAGTTATACTTCAGCCTTTTATGAGCAGAATTGCACTGCAATGTCGTCAGGCAGCTTTCTGTTCTGTTGGATGTTACCAAATACTGTATAGAAAAAGAGGTTTTCTGTAAATGAAGGGATAGTGATATTGTGTCAGTGCAACTCAAGAATGGACTAACGCTCTGCTGAAAAATACTAAACTTGAAAGAGTCATTACTTCTGTTTTCACCAGTGTCTGTTTATTTGTCATCAGGATTTGCACTGAACTCGATGGGGGTGCGTATCTGGATCATTTACTATGAATTTGAATTTTTTTTGTATGAAGTTTGACATTGGTCTTGTCAGAGGTCTGCACCGCTGAGTGCCCTTCCAGTTTCCTTTAGGCTCGCTTGGTAAGTATAATGTGAAATAGTAATCCCACTTTGACTGAGAGAAATGAAAGGTCATCATTTTCAAGCACTTGGGGAAACGTGTCATTATTGCTTTGACTTCCCTTCTATGACCGCTGATTTGCTTTTATAAGTCTTACAGTTGTTATTATTATATCTTTCTTATTTGGTCATTTCTCAAGTGTATTGGAAACGTTCTTCGGAAACACTGTGTAGTGAAAAACAAAATGCTTGAATTATGGTAAAATCAATCCTCCACTTTGGCTGGAGAATCCTCATTCTTCTTTTCCGGTATCTGATAGAGATTGTTTATAAATCAATAATTGAGAATATGGTCAGTTTAAGGTCTCAGACATTAAAGCACCGGACCATACATTCCTTTTCAACCTGTGTCTACCTGCTGTGATTAATAACTTGGCACAGTGACTGGAACATTAGGTCACTGTAACAAATAGGCAGATCTAAAAGGTTTTGGACAGTTAAGTGTACACTTGGTGGCATGGTTAATGAGATATGTAGTATTGCTTTGGAAATGGTTTAGTGTGTGTGTGAGAGAGAGAGAGAGAGAGAGAGAGAGAGAGAGAGAGAGAGAGAGAGAGAGAGAGAGAGAGAGAGAGAAGAGAGAGAGAGAGAGAGAGAAAGAGAGAGAGAGAGAGAGAGTAGAGAGAGAGAGAGAGAGAGAGAGAGAGAGAGAGAGAGAGAGAGAGAGAGAGTGTTTTGGCTCCATAATAAGTGGTAATCAATTAGGAGACACTAGGCTGCAAAGCGAACTGATGCCAACAGAGTATTTCAGTCCAGCTGGTTCAATCAACACAGCTAAATGTGTTGAACTCTGAGTTTGAGCTGTGCCAGACAGATGCGAAAGGTGTCCTTGTAATTCTGCTTTTTAATGTTTCAACTGGCAGACCCGATGAGGATGTTTTTATAGTGGGTTCATTCAAAGATCATTGGGTTGCACTTCTCTCCAAAAAGGGGGTCAAAGACTTGCACGCCATTTTATTTGTGTTTGCCTTTGCCTTGGCTTCTTGTGAGGTGCATTTTATGATGTTGGGTGAATTCATGTCTTTGTCATGCCTGCGGTCGAGCCTGTGAGCTCAACATGCGCTCTGTATTTTGTTTTGAACATATGATTAGCAAATAAGCAAATGTAATGCTCTTGGCGAAGAAAAAAGCAATATTTTGCTTTCTGAGAAGGCAGATTTATTTCAGGAAAAAAAAAATATGGTAAAGTTGAATTTCAGGAAATAAAAAGACAAAAGACAACCTAACCACCTGCACTTAATTTTACTGGAATATGATCAAAACATGGTTAGCTAATCAGGGACAGATGATCTTAATGTGCAATCTGTATTTGGTTAAAAACTAGAACTTAAAATGGACTTATGCACTTCTTAAGAACCCAGTGAAGCCTTTCAACTATAACAACTAAACATGTTGTGAATTACTGCACGAATGCCAAGTCGAACCACAAGCCAGTCCAATATTGACCTTTGAACTTGACTATACCCACCAGCTTGATGTTGGCATTCCCTTTTCTTCTGTGCTGGTGCTGTGGTGTGTATCCATGTGTGTACATGTGTGTGTGCACATACTCTGGTGGGTGTTCATTCATCTTCCTGTGTTTTCTGTGAGGATATTGAAGGCTGTCATGCAGACATGCATGGGAAAGGTTTGCATTTGTTCATGGCAACAGGGCGTCAGGCTGTTTTTTGTTTGGGTTTGCTAAGTTGCAGGACAGAGTTCATGGACCTGCAGCCAGCCTTTAATTGGTAAACACAATTATGTTTTCAAAAACACATTTTATGGCTGTCACCAAGGCTGTGAGTAAAGAGATGGAAAGATATGTATTTATTCGCACATTAGCTGTCACGGCATATTTTGCACTGGCTATAAATGTGCCAGCGGTTGTAAAGGAACTCATAAATGATATTAACTGTGTATAAACAATTTTGATTAGTTACTCATGCTTTAAATGAGCTATTTGGATTTTTACAGTTTGATTGTTGCTTTAAATCAAGATGGTTTCAAAACCTCCAACTTAGCTCCAACTTAGCACACGTTGATATATGTGTGGAAATGTTGTCTATGCTTAAGAACACACACGATTTTGCTGCACTCCTGCCAGGTGTTTGAAGCTCTTGTAATGTTTAACTAACAACTGTGACTCTTTTAGATGGGAGGGTAGTCACGGGAGGGCGCAAATTCATGAGCTGGGAATAACGCACACACACTGACATAGTCGCATACAAGCTGGATGATACGTGCACTCATATAACATGCACACACACTCCTTACTCTAACAGCCCTGAGGGATTAGTAATGGTTTCTTGGCAATGAGCCTGGTTTCTAGCACCACTCATCATTGGGATCCCATATCGAGGGGATTTTCACTTCACCTCACAGTGTTTTTCTTGCTGTACACTCATATGTTTTGATCTTGACAGCACATGTTAAAAGAAGAGTGATTATTGTAATCATGGTAAAACATAAGAAGAGTTCAAGAGGGGACCACATGTTTGTCTAGTTGCGGTTACATAAATTGTGTGTGTTCTGTATTTCTGATGCGTGCGTCCATGCTGCTTTCACAACAAATCCACTAATGGTTTTATAGCTGCTAGTCACCATGGTAGCGCTGGAGGCCAAAAGAAGTGCACCCTAGGAGGACAATATGAGTGCGTTGAGTGTCTTCAGGATTAGGACCACAGGGCTATTTTTCATTTCACCTTTGGGCCACCGAACAAGAGAGTAATGGGGAGCATTGCCAACCCCAGCATCTAATCTCCCTTCAGCACTTGAGGCCAAGCAGCAGAGTAGGGGGGGGGGGGGTTAGGGTTGTGCGTGTGGGTCTGGGCGCGAGTGTCTGTGTGGGTGTGTGTATGTGTGTATTTGTTTGAGAGTAGGTAAGGACCAGATGATGCATGCTAACAAGTGCAGCCACGGAATATTAATCACAGAGTCCTTAGTCTCACCAGCGCTTTGGCTGAGGAGAGTATCAGCATTCATGACATGTCCACACTTGAACAGCAACACACAACTTGCTACTTTAACTCATTTCATTAGCTGCTTGTATGTTTTTGAGCTGACACACACTATCCCAAAAAGCTTTGCTTGTGGGTGTCTTGTCTTAAAGGGAGAAGTCCGGTATTTGTCAACCTGGATCTTATTTTCATATTTTAGTCCATTACCACTATGAAATATGAAGAATGTGTTTTAAATGGAGCTTAACTGCAGTTAAAGACAGCTTCCATCACAGGCATTACTCTCCTCATCTGTCATAAAGTCTAACAACAGAAAAGGCAGAGTGGCACCTTCTGTACATATTCTTCCTTTATCGTATTAGGATTACATCAATTTTGTCATCAAGATTAGGTTGTTACATAAAAACACTATGTTGCACTAGCATCAAGGCTGTTGTGGCGCTGCTGAAAGCCGATATGGATGTCATCACTCACATCTCCAGGTATACAGTACTGAGCAAACTCACCCCGAGGGAGAGAGACTTACGAGACTCGGCTACCTCCTTCTAGTGTGTTGCACCTCCAGCCAGGCGGACTGAGTGGTTACCTGGGAGAGAGACGAGCGTAGCACACAAGCACATACAAACACACACACACACACACACACACACACACACACACACACACACACACACACACACACACACACACACACACACACACACACACACACACACACACACACACGCACGCTTACACAAACATGACCGCGCGCATTGCGTTTAATGGTTTCTGTGGAAAGCTGCCAAACTCTCTGAAGGTCTCTCTCTTCTTCTCCTCCTTATTCCCTCCATCCCTCCCACTTTCTAGTCTCTTTCCCTTTACCCTCTGACCATCTCTCTCCATCCCCCTCTCTCTCTCTCTCTCTCTCTCTCTCTCTCTCTCCTTCTAACAGCATATGCTCTTAAACCCCCACCCCTCTACCTTTCCTTATGAAAGAAACAACCCAACATGGGGAAAATAAAGACATGAGATGTCTGTGAAGTAACAATTTATCATGAAACACGACGTGCCACATACAGAACAGGCCTGGAGACACAGTACCATCTTATATCATCTTCCCCGTTGCCTAAAAGCACTTAAAGAAGACCTCCATTTTATTCCTTCGAATTTTTCACTTCTGATTTAAACATGGAGGTCGTGACTAAGGTTATTGCAACAGGCCTCCACAGAGAGCAAGGGGGTGGCCGGTCAGGAATGTGGGGGAGCGTCTTAAATTGATAAAAGTTTGTCTTCGGCCATTCTGCCCACGCGTCAGATGGATTTGTGCTCTGCTGTGCTACATTCTCTTTTCTGCAAAGTGATGTTTTAAGATGCAGGAGATAACATACAGAGATGTGCTGGGTGGGTGAGACTGATGTCATCATGGTAACTTTAAAGGGCTATTTCAACACACTGTTAAAGGCCTCCAATGGAGTGCATAAAGCATTAGTATATGTGGTATAATATATGTATTTTATGAGGATTAGTATCAGTGCATACAGCTTCACTCCTTTAATACTTTGGTCAAAGCTTTAACACAACATGTAAGCAGCAGATGCTGACCAGAAGCAGTTGCACAAGATTTTTGCCTTCATTCATTTTCTGTGTGAATCATGGAAACACAAAACAGGCCCATGATGCACGGAGAAAAGCTGGCATATCGTGTGAATCAGCACAATAGTTGTGGCAAGAGATCTTGACCTTTAGTGGTGGATGGCCATGCAACAGACCAAAATTCACATACAGTCACAGACCTACAATCACTGTTCTCCTTTTTATTAACCATAAGCACAATCTTTCCATAACTTTAGGTATTGAAGTTACCTAACCGTGACCATACCATAATCATAAATTACTTGTCATAATCAAGAATCTTAACCATATTGTATCTACAAGCAGATATTGTAGAAAGCAAGAATAAAACTGTTGTTGAAATTCAGAAATAAAATGACAGTCATAAAAACGGATTCAGACAGCCAGGGTTTCATGCGTCATAAAGCCTAATGAACCAATCCTGTCAATTTGCGGGTGGCAAGCAAAAAAACCTGAAACTGACGATTTTGGTCACAACACACTCCTCATCTGAGTCTGGGCCTGACTGAGGCTCAAATGTGTCTGAGTCGCTCCGATGTTTCCTCTAACGCTAACCATCTTGATACGCAATGCTTTTTCACTGTCAGCCTTCCACAAGCAGAATGGTGGGCAGGGCCCAAGTCCTGGAAGTTAGTGTAGATGTGCTTCCAGCCCCAGTTTTAGATTTTTTTTAATTTTTTTTTTTGTTTTGTTTTAGCTTTTTATGTGGGAAAACCATGTTAAACAAAATATTAATCATAGCAGTATTTTTAAATAGTTTAAAATATGTTTGGAGAGGCAGTGAAAAGGCAACCAGATGAACTGACAAGGCCTAATATCTGCCATCATGATATTATCATGTGTATATTATGGTATAAATATTTCATTTTTTAAATATCATGGTTGTGAATGTATTGTTGGTGATTGATTTGTATGAAATTACATTAAATTCTTCTTTAAAAATGTGTTTGTACATCTCCTGGCCTGGATTCATACTGTACATGGAAGCTGCTTAGGACTTTGCAGATGTGGACTATTACTGTAAGTTACTTCACTGAAGAAGCTCAGGCCTAGGGCCTTACTGGAGTAGATTTTTATGATTCTTTCTTTTTTTTTGTTTTTTGTTTTTTTTTTTGTTGGTGGGTTTCAACCACAAATGTCCAAAACTCCCAGACTAACTCTGACCATGCGTGAACATGGTTAGCAGATCACACCGAATGTTCTTCCATCTCCTCCACACCCATTCACTTTTCACTGTTTGCTGGAGCCAGGAGGCATTTTCAGTTTCAACAGTCAGTCATTTGAAGCTTTGGACATGATATAACTCACTGACAAAGCTAATGCTAACAAAAGTTCAGTGCTGTAACTCTCCATTAGTGACTGAGAGCAGCAGTGTTTCAGATGACAGATGTTAGCTTGTTTGTCGCTGTAAGATTTTTCCATCCTTGGTGTGCACTTGCAAACACCCCATGCCTAACAATCGAAAGCTTGTGTTTCTTGATTTGCATTGCAGTGAAGAATGTGAAATCCTTGACATGCAGCAGTTTTTTTTTTTTATGGAGATCAATGAAGTGAATGGCTGTGGATGACGCAGGATAAACTGAATCAGATGTATGTGGTTTTGATCAGGAAGCTAAAGTAGAGCGACATCGAATACTTCCTCACTCCATTGTAATACATGGATCTCGCCTTTCATAGTACATTATGCCCAGACACAAACGGAAAAACAGGCCATATAATAGATTCTTTGATAGCATTATTAAGAAAAAATTGCATTGTTGTTTCAGTGCTGCAACACATCTGTCTCCTTCCCTTCTCAGCCAGATGTTTCTTGTTTTAGGCTTCATGGAGTTTTGACCATAAAAATGACTTTTTGATCTTGAATCTTTGGTCTGACATCATTCAGTTCCTGACAATGAATTTCACATTACGCCATACCAATTGTCCTGACTGAGGCTTGTAAATACCTTTCACTTGAATAAGAATCCTAATTTGTCATTCAGCAGCAGTGTTAATTTTGACATCCGTATTTGGATTTTGTCTCCACCTATTTTTTTTTTTTTCTTGCTGCAGTCTGGTCCTGATTTTATTCATTTCGTTTTGTTTTAGTCAGGTTGATGTTTGGTTGACTAATAGTTGGTAATCGTGTTTAATCACCAGTTATTCATGCATTCTAGATAGATGTTATATACAAAACACTCTCCCAGTGCACATAACCACACAGTTTGGGCTACATCTCCTGTAATTGCATGGGTACAGTTGCACTTTATTATAATAGAGAAAACAAGAACAAAAGGATTAATCCCCAGTCAGAATGAATCAGATGCTTAGTTGTACACTTCATTACACCACACAGCTGAAATGGACGATATTGATAAAACAGATACATTGTAATGCAGCAGCATGTTACAGCAAACCAATATCACAAAAAAGTCATGCAACACAATCCAAGTCAAAGGCAGCTCCTGCTACGCATAGTATCGTCCATATGCAGATAAATTACTGGGGGAAATTGTAGCTGTGGGAAATGTGATTTAATCACTGGATGTATTTTTCATTTTGCTTAATTGCAGTCAACCTTTACTGAAAAGATTTTGGTCATGGGAATTGTTTCTTGTTGTTATTTTTTGTGTTGCCATTTGCTTTAAAAACAGACTTTTATACTGTATACTTTAGTCACAATTTTCATTGACAAAATATTTGTATTAATGGTTATCATGGAGAAACCCAAACAACAAATATCTGAATAACTTAATTATCTTAATATATCTTCTATCATCAACCGCAGTGGCCTTGGGTGTACCTGCTTAACTAATTCTGTCCCATTGAGGGAGCGTCTACAACTCGTCATGGGTCGTGGGTTTCCCCATCCTCACCAACCTGTCTGGAGTGGACACTTCTCCACCTCCGCCCCCCCCCCTGCTTCGCAGAGCCCCAGGGCTCCCAACAACGCATAGGATTAATCCATATAATAAAGCGGGTGGCTGAATGGGTTTTGTAGGGAGCAGAAAGGAGGTAATGCTCTGTGTTTTCTAAATGGGGGAGCAGAGGGCCTTTCAGAGGGAAAACATGCTGATTACTGTATTGTAAAATGGCTTTTGATTCCCCCTGCCTGCTTTAATCCCCGGGACACAACAGTGGCCCTGTCTCCCACCAATGGCAATTGAGCCTCTAAGGAGACTTGTATTACCAGTGAGCGGGGTTTAATTGTGAACTCGATCAGTTATTAAAGAAGCCAGGGCCCACTGAATTGGAGACTGGTGGGCCAGTCCTCCACTGCTTTTGACCGTTCTGCCTCTTTCTTCCTAGACTGTGATTCGCAGTTTGTTGTTTGCAATGCATAGGCCCGGGATGAATACAGGCTCCCCACTATAGAGTTCTTTCTTTTCCCTCCTCCCTCTACGTTTTTCCTCCTCTTCTCCTACTGGCTTCCAGGGAACGCAATTAAAGTGGGGAATTTTATGGGAGGCTGGAGCAGTGGAGGGGAGTGGAGTGAAGGGGGAGCAGGCCAGCGAGGCTATTATCCGTCCCATAGGGTTGAATGGCCGGCCCCCCTCAGCGAACACAAAAGGAGTGGTCAGAGCTGAACTGAAGAGCGGCCCCATCTGAAGAATGGTGGCCATCAGCAGTGGCTGGTCCCTGCTGGCTTTGTGTCTGAGGATGTTCACCTTGCAAAAACTTTTGCTCTTAATAATGACATATTTCTTAGTTCTCAAAAACTTTAAAAAAAAAAGAAGATTAGTGCAAAGTTCAGTTACTTTTTATGAATGGGTTCAACAGATTTGATCACTATTGTGGAAGAGTTGGCAAATGTTTGCAGATAATCAATTCATTGTTCAGGTCAGTTATCAAGCTCTTATTTGTTTTATATGATTGTAAAATTTAGACAGTTAGTGGAACAAAACAGACATATAGTTGATGTAATTTTTCCTTATTTTCCCAAACCCTAACCTGTAGTTCAGAACCCTCCCAATGTGAATCATAGAGGTCAAAAACTAATAAAAGGGATAGGAAAAGGCTAAAAACATGTCTGTTTCTAACTTTTTATGTAATTTTTGCTTTTGTCTTGGAAAATAAGAGGTAACTCCACATGTTCACAGCCATAAAAATCCTTCTCACTACACAATATATGAAGAAAAAAAAATTATATTGAGTAAGACCTTCAATAAGTTGCGATCAAAATAGTTAGACTGCAAAATAAAACAAAAAACACTGGTTACGATTAAATACCTCAAATGAACTGTTTACTGTACCTGTTGTGGCTGTGTTCATTATGACTTTTATAAAACGTCACATCCTGTGGAGGTGATCAGAGTGGATAGTTGGGTCAACATAGCCTGTGACTTTGAAATGGGAGACTGCTATTAGCTTCCAGTCTGTGTTGCTTTCTTTAAACCATAACCATCATCTTCCCCTAAACATAAAGTAGCTTTAATGCCCTAAAACTAACCAAAGTTTAAGTGTTGGCAGATCAGAAAACAGTCATATAAATCAATTTTGTTATGGTCATATGCATTTTGGAAGTCACTGACAAGAGAAGTCATTCTGATGTCTGGAAGGCAAAGACTAATGATCTATTGTCATTTAATTTGGAGGACCTATTGAAAATAGCACAAAGAGAATATGAGATAACATGCTCACTACTGAGTTTTACATGAGTGGGTGCAACACTACTTGGGAACATCCTGAATCTACTTTCTTAGATCCTGTTATTATTCCTATATTAGTCAGTAAACAAGCCAGAGTTTGGTGAATTTGTCTAAACAATGACAAAAAGCCAGCAAAATATCAAAAAGTGATGTTGCAACTTTTGGCCACCACTACATAGTTATGTCCACGGCCACTTTTTTCCAACACTCCCTGTTTAAAACCTAAAAAGTCAGAGAGGTACACTTAATAAAACATTAAGACTTCTTACAAAACATCAGCATATTCAAACCAGATATGACAAACAGAGCAGTAAAAGTGACACCAACTTCTGCTCACTATACCACAAGTTTCTTTGAGGACAACCAAGGCAACCTTTGGCTCAAGTTGATGTTTTGTACACCTTCTACAACATGTCATACAGACCTAAAAGAGAACACCCATCCAGCACTCATTTTTACCTCAGCATTCCTTGCCATCCATCCGCCTAGTTCTCCATCACCAGACAATAGAGGATTGAGGACACCCTGGGCAGGCCAGCCTCTGTGGGGCCTGTGAGCTGTGTGCCAGTATGGGTAAATAGAAGCTCTTTAATATCCGCCAGGGGTATGAAGGGTGGGAGTGGGGTCAGAGTACGGAGCTCACTGAACTGGCAGCCATGCAGCCCATTGTTGCTGTTTGTTAACAGGTGTGTGTGTTTAAATGGGAGTCTTTCAGTGGAGCTGCTACACGAGCCCATGGGGCCCGAGCACCTCTCACCCCCTCACAGTGTTCTCATCAATGACAGCTTTTCAGCAGCCTGGGGAGGAGGAGGAAGAGGAAAGGAGAGTGATGAGGCTGGCTGAGAGATTAGAAGTGAGGGGACGGACTGCACTACAGTACACAGTGTGTGACCAGGTACATTACAGTCACAGAGAGTGTATTTCTAGTTGTGTGGGAAGGATGGACCTACAGATAAATACAGTTCCATGCAGACAATTTCAAATCTATTTAACATTATATACACTCAATCTATTAATGAACAGCTCAACTTTTGGGAGATATGTTTAATTTGCGAGAGATGAGAAGAATGATATGGTATCAGTACGGAGCAGGAGGCAGGCCACAGTTAACCTTGCTTACCATAAAGACTGGTGGCAGGGAGAAACAGAGTGTAAAAAATATGCCTACCAACGCTTCTAAACACATTAATTGATTGTACCTCATACAGAAATAGAAAAATAAAAACAGCATTTTGTGGCTTCAGGGGTTGTTGCATGCTGAGGCTGTTTTTGGCCACAAACAGCCGGTTGCAGCAACTTCCTGAAATCATAGCGAGGTGGTTTGATACCATCAAGGTTTACAGAAACAAAACCAAAACCTGTGTGCGCCACCCGTCGCTAGCAACCCACCCTGTACAGTAACTGGAGACGATGATCAGTGTTACTGGGCAGACGGATAAACTGTTCATCAGAAAATAGCTCCAACATTTTTGTTATAAGTTTATTTACGTGCATGTGCAATTTAAATGGGCTATTAGTAAGTTTTCTCTGCTGCCGAACACAGTTAATCCGGCCGTCATTGCATTTACAAGACAAAAGGTTATAATACGCTGGGCTAGCTGGTTAGCGTGCTATCTTCAGTAGTAGAAAAGACGTGATAGAGACAAGAGTTGGCATTGCTTTCCACCACTGGAGACAGCTCTTGGCGACTTAAGGAACAAAGTCGCAGTGTTTCTTCTAGCTGTTAATGCTAATGGTTATACTATGTAGCAATAGTAAAACTTACAAATAGCTCCTTTAAACAAGACACAACTTGTAAAGACAGATTTGAAGGCAGTTGTTTTGTTTATTTATGTGGCTTTAGAGAGCATAGCCAGCTGTTTCCCTCCCTCCAGTCTGTGTGCTAAGCTAGCCAAAACATGCACTGACCACAACTCTGTACCTGACACACAGAGATGGAACTGTAAGAACTGAATGTCCCCATTGTGTTCTCTATTACATTGGTAGGTAGGTGTTGTCTCCCTATTCGTTTTTTATCTCTTTTTTGGTAAGCCAACTTTTCCACTTCAGCCATGCATAATTTCTTTTTCTTTTTCAAATTTCTAGAATTTCTTTAATGCACTAATTTAAAATGTACATAAAAAATGGTGGAAATTTGCGTATTGATACCGATGTCTCCTTTCTCTCGTAAGGAAAAGTAATAAGCATACTTCCCAAAAAGTTACTATTCCTCTAAACTACAAGCTGTTTCATCTTAGGGTCTTTACATGGCTCCTCTGTTGACACTTTAAAAAACTGTTTCACAGTCGGCTGGCCATCACATTTTCCTTCGCATGTCACCCCTGCCTGTGACACACCGAGGCCCATGAAAAAAAGGTCAAGTCTTACGCATTTTCACCACGCGTGTATCAGGAAAAATCGTTACCCTGTGGCTGTGGAGGTTTAAAAACAGAGGGCAGTGAGTCTCCCCCGCTATATTGGGCTGTGTGTTGAGGATTACTGTACTGAGAGAGGGAGAGAGAGAGAGAGAGAGAGAGAGACACACACACACAGAAAAGGAAAGGGAGAGGGAAAGCTGTGTGAACGATAACCTCGCCACACTGCTCCATGGAACCCTGCCCTGTTAATAGTTTCCACCATGGGCGAGTGAGGAGGAGACTGAGTGAAAAAGGAGGGAGAAGGAGGAGAAGAGGAGGGAGAGGGGGAGCAGTGGAAGATGCTTCCTGTGTGGCTGAATGGGTGCTGGCCGCACAGCGGAGAAGGAAGCAGCCTTGGGCACTGTGGAAGAAGTGATGAAAGATGCACTTCCCTCCTCATGCAAATAAAAACTGGTTTATTGTCTCATCAACATGCTGAAGCTATATGGCTTCATCGGATCCTATGATTATGATCGTTTCTTAAAGAAAGCTATATTCATGTTGATGACATAGTTTGATTTACACAGGAAAGAGATTTAATTTTAAGTAACATACATCTTTCAACCCTAGAATTTGGGCCAACGATTTGATCTAATGTTTGTTTTTTCTTCATCTTAGATTGAATCAAACCTGGTCTTCTTTGGCCTAGTGTTGCCTGGCCTGGTCTGAGTAGAACTGATTTGTTTCCAGGCTCTGCATCTCACCACATGTCAATAACGGATCAGGCTGTCAACATGGCCCAGCAGAGGTCCAGTCCCGTCTTAAAATTCACTTCACATGAGCAAATAAACCGACAAATATACTGTGTTACTGTGTGATAGTCAGATGTCTCTACAGATTAGAAATAGATGACAGATTAGCCTCAATATTGTGCTTTTGTTGCTAGTGTTGTGTGTGCTGTGAGTCCTTAACTGTGTTTGCATGATATTTGTTCTTTGTGTGTCTTCTTTCATTTAATTTCATGAATCTTGTTACTTTGCTTTCTTGGTTTCTCTCAGAGTTTGTGTGACAGCCCTGAACTGGCTTTGACTGTACATTACCTGCAGTTAACTGGACAAAGGCATTAGATTAGATCAGAATTTATTACAGTAGAGCACAGTTGATTTTCAGCTCATCACATTTCCTCTGATACGGTGCAAATGAAACAAAGAAATGTTCTTTAAACCTAAAACCGAAGCAAAGTAATGTGGTCCTTGTAATCCAAAATGAAGTGATCCACCCTCTTTCCTCAACTCTCCCACCGCACTCTAGTGAATCATGGAGCCAAGCGCTCCTGTCCTCAGGTGGTGAGATATGATTTTGGAGCCCACGAGACAAAAACAAACTTCTGAGGCCTGCACCGCCCATGCCACCACAGGCCTTGGCACTGTCAGGCCTCAGTGGTAGAACAGTAGTATGTAGTAAAAGGCAGCTGTGCATTAAAGATTATACATGTCAGGATTGTCCTGCTGATACGGCGGGTTGAGAAACCCGTCCGCTCTCTCCCTCGGGGAGATCCTGACCCCAAGGAAAAATGAAGCATAGCGGTGTTTTCCTCTATAGGGGAGAGCAGCCGTGACATGTTAAGCGCTTCAACCAAAATAGAGAGGAGTATATTTAGGATGAGTCAACAGCTCCACAAAACAGTCCCCCATGCTTGAGTTAGCAAGCCACAAGGGTCTTTAACGTCTTTATTGTAACCTATACAGAAGAGATCTAATTCCGGAAAATCCCAGAAGCAACAAAGACTGGGACTCAATGAGAATTACACAGGACAGGACAGGACATACAGCTGGGCTTTATAGAGATACAATGCTGTAGACATTTATATTAGGATTATTTACCATGTATGATGTTCAACATATAGTTTTAATAGTGTGCTCCAATAAACTATTTTGCTAGGAGTGAGTCTCACTTGCTGAGAGACTGCACTGAATTTCTTCAGCTGATGTATTATCGTATGGTTATGCGTGATTAACATCTATTACATTCTTTGTCTTTAAAGCACCACTAATTAATATTTTTTACATCAATCATTGATTTAAAGAGACTGTGTAATGTGAAAATGGATGCACTGCTTTACAATTCTCGTTCAGTTTTACCGTAGTGTCCCGATACAGAAGTTGTTTTACAACAATACAGTTGTTTTAGGTGGAAAAGCTCGGGTAATGTACTCTATACCTCCCCAGCACCAAACAGCAGAGAGACAAAGATAGCTGCTAGCTGGTGAATGTAGTAAAGCATTTTGCAACGAAACATCCAGATTTCAAATTCAGGAATTGGTGGAGACCAAAACAGTGATAAAAGGTTTACATTGATCAGATGGTCAGATACATAACTTAAAGTGAATGTTAATGTAGCACTGTCTCTGCTGGATGTATGAATAAGCAACTGCTAACACTTGGACATAAGGTTTATAGTGTGCAAAATCAAATCAAGAAATGCATTAAAGTCGACTTTCTTTACTGAGGCAAGGAAGCGCATTCTAGTTTTTTGGTATTGAAGTTTATAAGTATCTCAGTTGACACTTTAGCAAGCTCAATGTTAGAATTACTATTAATGTATTGCACCATAAAGGCTTGGCTATTACAAATATGGAAGACTCTTATCAAATGCAAGTGTCAGTTTAAAATAACTGGAACATTAATCAAAAGCAGTGTCAGTCACTTTTGATTCCACATAACATGTCCATTCAACTTCCAACTGTATAACTCAGATTCCATTTCTCAGGGAAGACAAGTTGCATTATTTTAAAATTGGTCACACATCATTTGTCAGTGAGCAGATCATTTGAAAACAATAATCCCATGACAGAGATTGGTTGGATGGAGGTAGCCACATACAGGGAGGTCAGAGAGACCTTGCAGTGACCCTCATGACTGATCTGCATGTGGATCCCAAGCCTTCATCTGGGGAAAACGTGTGTAACTATTGCGATCCTGGAAAACACGTCTCTGAACTTCCTCTTGCTCCAGAGTGCATGCTGAAAACAAGGAGACGGCTTCCAAAAAAGACGTGCATTTGAGGAGTAGCGGGAACACAGATTGACAGTCTTTGGTTTGGTGTGTGTTTTTCTAGAGCATCTGTCTTCCTGCTTCGGCTCAAAGAGACAAGCCGGAGGAAGTGTTTTGCTCCTCTCCAAGGCCTTGAATGTGGGGAGGAAATCATCCGCACATTGCGTGAGACCCGACTGTTGCTCGCTGGTGTCTGTGACAGCACTCATCAGCTCGGCATTAATTAAGGATAAATACAAAGCATAAACAATAAACACATGACCACAAAAACCACAACTACCTCCCATACCAATTCAGACCTTCGCCAAAGAAAGTAAATATAATAATCCTTTCAAGATTTGTTTCCCCCCAACCAGCCAGAGAGCCCCCCCCCTGTACGAAGATTTAAGTGAAATGCATTATTCAACAGATAGGAGCGTAAGGATGTCATTCATTGGAATCAAGCAGACCAGCATTAGATCGTATTTCACATGGCAGCTTGGCAGGATCTAACTGCAGATGTGCAACTTGGCATATCATGTCATTTCTAAAATAACCTGTTTTTGAGTGCTGTGGGTCTGGGTCCATGTCTGAGTTTTGCTGGAGCACCCGTTGGAACTGATTTGTACGTGTTTATGGAGAACTGTGTTTAAATGGTTCTGCCTGTGTGTGTGTGTGTGTGTGTGTGTGTGTGTGTGTGTGTGTGTGTGTGTGTGTGTGTGTGTGTGTGTGTGTTTGTGTGTGCGCGTGTGTGTGCATGCATGTGTGGTTGAATGGGAGTAAGTGAGTGCGTGCAGAGGGGGGATGGTTGAGGGGACAGCTGTAACGGAATCACTTCATAAGTGAAATACCACTCCCTGTACAATAGCCAGCCACAAACCAGAGCTGTGGTGCAAATGTTTTTCCAACATGGCATGGATCTATCCCTGCATACTGAGATTAAAAAATGCATTTTTCACTTCCTTCAAACGAGAAACCAAAGAAGGTTATGACTGGTACGCTCAGGGTTTGGGGTCTCAGATGCTCTTCTTGCAAACAATTTCAAACAAGTTTGGCTGTTTTTGTGAATTTTAAATAAGATTTATGTTTCCAGTACAGGAGTATCATTAGGACTGCTAGAGCTTGAGTTGATCATCACATATGTCTTCCCCACTGTTTCACCGTTTCATTTCGGAGACAAGTTTACCAAGACAGGCTTCAGAATGCCCGTGTCAATGAAGACAGTCTATTGAGGGACAGATAAAGGGTGCTAAAATGCATTCGTTCTACATAGTTTCACATGCTGAGGGCTATTTTGCATCCCCCTGAAGAGTCGATTCAATAGTCTCTCACCCTGAATTTGTAGAATGGCCTTATTGAGGAGGCCAAGGGGATGAACTACATTCCAGAGGCCTGCTGGGAGAAAACAAGATGGCCGTGTGTGACATGTGGCTTTGTTGGTGGACGAGGGATGTCTCTCATGGCCATCAGGGTGTCAGAACTGGTTACCTCTAATCACGCCTGATAGGCGGAGAGGGCCTGGGCAGTACGGCAGGGCCTCGTGATTCAAATCACAACCGCTTACAAAAACGCACCATGACCACACATTGACAGATTAACATTCCGCATGTTTAACTCATATCTCAGGAGCTGTGAACAAGCGGTGGCAAACTCCCTCCCAGATTCCAGATCACATTGTTTGACCTTTTTTCCCTCGCAGCCTCCGTGATGTGAACCTGAGGGAACCGCAGGAATGTCAGAGATGGAATTCCTCTGAATGGCCGTTTGACCTGACTCACCACTTAGTGTCAGCACAAGGAACACACTCAATCATTAACAACTGGACCATGGTGACCACTGACTAGAATGGCTGCTGTGACCCAGGCCTCATGACTGGCGTGCCCACTTACATACACAGGCAGGGAAATCCTATGGCCCTGATTCCGCCTTTAGTCATGACCTTCTTATTACAATGATGGAAAAGAAGCTTGGGAGGTATTTAGTTTGAGTTGTCAGCCGCTACTGAATGAGTAAGTTATCGCCATGGTAATGATCTGTTGGGTTCTGGTGTGATGTTAATGGAGTTTGTTACTAAGGAGCTCTATAATCTGTAAGTCTGCTTCAACCATGACGCAAACACATTTATTTATTGCACATTTTGTGTGAACTTGAACTATGGACGCAGCCATCCAGCTTCCTCATTCCCAACAACATAGACCTACCTCCACACCTTTTCCACAAATGTTAAATCTGTATACCTCATAGCTTCAAACTCACAGGGCACATAAGGCCAGATATTAAGACACTTATTGGAGGTCTCTTGTGATCGAATTAATGTAATTGATAGCAGAAATACTAGACATTTAAACTGTATTTAATGTGGATTTGTGACATGTGGCCGATATCCAATCCGCTTAATAAGGCCAGCATCGCCACCGATACATGTAATTGGATTGGATTGTTGCATTCCTAGTTGTAACTCCATGCTATTTTCTCCTCCATCGTTAACAAATCAATGATATACACATCCTTTATCCTTTTGCTCTTTTTTTTTCTGTGGTTAGCAAGTTTGAGTTCGTGTCAGCTCCAGTGGAAATAATACTGACCACTTTTCACTGTGAAAAAAAAGTCTCACATCACTTCTGCAACATAATCCACTTCTCCGTCTGTATGCTGAGTGTGTTCCAAAACAGTCGTATTTTCACACAAAATATGCACAACTTCCAAGCTTTTTCCCCTCTATAATGTTACAGCTCATTTCCCACTGTGATGAAAAACATTTGTAAATCACAAAATATTAAGATTACGGATCACACTGGAGGCCATAGCAGAACCCTCATTCACAAAACAGAGCCTGAAACAAAGTCAACAACAAAGCAATGAAAAAATGCAAAATGGGGGGGGGGGTTTGTACAGCTTTGATAACTCAAACCCTTGTAACAAATTCCACGTGTTTATGCAGCAGCTAATTATATCGACCGCTAAAAGCATTCCATAAGCCACAAGCAGTGTCCAAATATAAAATGCATGAGGATTGGACGATCTTCAAATGAATAGTTAAACTGTGACGTTTATAATATTGATTTACCCCGTACAGAAGGTCTGTATTGGCTAATAAGTAAGTGAGTCTCATTGTTTTGACTTCTGATATTACTATTATAAATTTGGAACAAATCAAAGTTGAGTTGATGTAATAACCAGCCCGATTTACACCGTGTGCTGACAGCTTACTGCACTCTGCATAGAATGGAAGCAGGTAGACACTTAAATGCGCAATTGCTTCAAATGAATGACAGTGGAAGCAGCATCTGGTGTAGTATAGCTGACATTGCTGCCAACACTGTGAGGCCTCCCCTCACCACTTTGACCACACGGGTCTCTCCTATAGCTCCTCTGGCACAGAACCATAACAGTGAGCCATATCACTTTTTCACGTGATACATCCACCAGTGTCCTCCTGCGCAATCCACAAGGTCTTTATGTGGATTGGGAGAGATAGCGGGTTAGTTACAGACACGAGACTCTTTCCATGAAGGTCGCGGTGGTGCACCTGTTTATCCAAAGCCCAGAAAATGTCACAGCTACTGTGGTAGATGATGCCTTGTCTTTTCGAGTCAGAGCGAGTGTCAGTGAGCATCTGAGACATCTCTTGCTTCGCCAAAATTGCAGAGCGGAGTTTTGCTCTCCACACGAAAACATGCCACGTTGGTTTCATTTGATATCTGATCACAGATTATGTTCCCCAGTCATAATTAGGAAATATCTCTTTCAAACGTTTTGTGCCAGCAACATTATATTATGGTTAAAGGAAACCATTCCTGCAATGTCGAAACAGCAGCACTGAAAAAAATACGTCACTTTTGAAAAATGTACTCCAAGTGTTCATTCTCATTGGAGGCTTGTTTTTTTTCTATGAGCACCGAAATTAGTTTAACCAGCACTTGTCAACAGCCAAACCATCAAATAACTTACATGCAACATATTTGAAACCAAATGTGAGCAAGCTACCACAACAACCCTAACAAAACCAAGCTCCTCACAGGCAGGGGGCCGTAAATGAGTCCAAATAATGACACAACGCCACCCAGAAACAGCTGTTGGGGAACGATGGGAAAGGAAAGTGGACTGACCGGGCAGTGGGGACGCATGTGGGGTCTTTTTCAGGACTTCAGGGAGGAGGAACCTGTGAAAGGGCCTGCCACAGGGGAGAAAGGAACCTCTCATGGCCCATTGTGCATGAATGCTCCAACCTCTAGACCTGTCTCTCCAGCTCCAGCCATCAGCCTCCCTCCTGACCCGTTCTCATTACCCAGGCTTGCCTGCTCTCACCCAGTAGGAATGTTTGTGTTTGTTTGTGTTCGTCTTTCATTTTAGGTCACCTCTGTTGTGACCCATTCGACACTTCACAGACCTCAGCCCCGTTAACATAATCCTGGTAACCCCATATTGCTTCATTACAGTTGATGTAAGAAAAGTTTACACACACAACCTTGAAGAGTAACTCATCTATTATGGTGATTCTAAGGGCCTATGACTGACAAAGACACTAAAAACTTTTAGTTAGAATTTTAGGCAATTTTTTCAATATTAAATTATTAGCCTATCATCATTAATAGAATATTATATAGAATATTTTTATTACAATGTGCTAATAAAAATAATGATTTCTTCTTCTTTTCTTGTTTTGGTAAAACGTAGACTTCCAGAGAGCTTCTATAGAGAGGCCCAATTCCTGTATTTTCCATTCAAGAATACGGTGTAATCATAATAGAAATGATGACCAAAGCTATAAAAATAAGAGCTAAGTTGTAATAAACCTCAGTTATCCTTTAAGGTAGGGTTAGGGTTAGTACAGACTACTGAATGAATGAGTGACTGCAGTGGTTTCTGCAGCTTAATCAGCTGCATATTGCAATGGCCATTACAGGGTTGACATTCTGAAAATAGTATAGAGCTGAACACTAAATTTGTGTTCCTTTGTCATTATATTCACACATTCAATTTACATGCAAACTATTTGGCTTCTGGTCACACAATATCTGGCAGGATTTCAATATCTTATGGAAAACAATGAACTGCATTGGTCTTTTAACTTCACATGGCCACCCCTTACCTATTTTATGAATCTACATTCATCAGCTTCAGTTTCATGCAGACTCAGCTGGACTGATAACCGAGTCTTCCATGCCACATCTTGACATTGCGGCTACCCGGCATTGCCATCACAGGGCCTCTAAAGTACCAAATGTTGAGCTTGCAGATTGTCTTGCTTATACATCCAGCCTCTAATCTGCAAGATTTATACCTTGTCCCACCCCTGTAATTAACAGACTTCCTAATAACTCACCTCATACATTTATAACATTTACTATCCCCACATATCAGCACACAACAGGACCTATTAAGATGTCAGCTTCAAACTGAAAACATGAGGAGGTTTCCATAGTGACAGTCATCACTCATACTCCTCTCAAACCAGTTCTGCTTCAAGCTGTGTTCACTATTTATCCTTCAGCCAGATCTAAAGATCTTACTGAGTGAACTTCAAGTGGCATATTTTAGGAAAGAGAAAAGAAGGGATATGACCCAAGAACAGGATTACTGTGGGTCACAAATCACAGTTTGTTTAGCTGTGAAGTCACTTAGCCAGCTTATAGAAGCTTAATCAAAGAAAGATGAATAGACATGTAAAAGCTGCCCAGACATTCTCTGTCAGAATTAGCCAATCCAGATGCGCCCAAGCACACCCAGGAAGTCCAGGTCATTCACACCACCGAGTGTCATCCATGCTGTCATTGACCCCGACAACCACAGCACGTCAACCAGTAGTCTGAGGCAGGCTTTGGGGTCAAATTTCTGCCCGTGGCTCAGCACAGGAGCACAAGTGTCTGGTCAGACCCGCTGGTCAGGCACCACGCCCTGCCAACAACCACTGTCTGACAGCTGCTGTTGCCTCACCAACCTGCACGCATGGGAAAAGTCCACAGAAAGCCAAGCAGACAGTTGGGACATGACAGGACAGGAACGGCGTGAGTGTCTGCGCGCCCCATCACAACTATAGAGGGAGCAGGCAGTATTCTTTAATGGCCCGAGTGATGAGAGGTGTAACTGCAGGTCGGAGGCCAGCAAACTGGCAGGAGTTAAAAATGGATTTTACGGCTGCTCCAAGACAGACCTAATAGCACTTCCCAGTGAGGTCTAATGCGTTTATGTATTTGTGGATTACATTTTATTGCAATTCAGCTCAATAAAACAGAGAAATGTAAGGGTAGAAGTTTTCTTTGGAAGGATGATATACAGGTCCATATGTAGAAACCATGATACTCAAAATTAGAAACATATTAATTTTTCCTCTGCTTTCTGCCCAAGCCCGCTAATTGATAGAACATATCCGAATACTGGTAAGGTGATCCTAAAATGAACATACTGAGCAACTATTTTTCAAACCACATTTCATATGTTGTGAATGGGTAATGAAAATCATCACTGAGCAAACTCAAGGTAAAGACATTATCTTGCTAATCCTTCGCAACATTAAACAAAGATTTTGTTTTGCTAATGCAAGAACATAAATTTGATTTGTTGTGTTTACGGAACTCAAAGCAAGAGATCTGATTAACACCATATAATGACACCATATAATTGCTGTTTAATCCTCCTATGAGATTTACAACACATATGGCACTTCATATAGTCATATTATAATCTCCCACCCACAGAAGTTAATTGGTTAAAAAAACAAAGAGTTATTCACAGAATGGCTTGAAAATATCATTCAGATGAACCATAAATAATTATAGACACAAGTGAACTGGCTTCCAGCGAAAACCGTATCCTGTTTCTTAGAAGCAAAATTGAATTAAATTACTTTGTGGTAGCACACAGCTCTCTGCATCCAAAAAACATTAAGTTGTTTTGGTGCCAGTGTGGTTCATACTCAACAAGTTTACACCTGCACTGCAAATAAAATGATTACTCACATTGCTGATAGAAACTGACTAATGGTACATATTTGAAATGTATCTCTCCAATACACTGGTATTATTCAAGGATTACTGGGACCCTTGATGTATAACAGCTGTAAAAGCTTTAAAGAGGCTATTTGAACATTTTCTCTGCCACTGAACGTGGTTCGTCTCCAGGAGTGGGTGGTGGTGATTGTCGCTTGACAAGAACTTCGGCCATTGTTGTCTTTGCAATAAAAGAGGTTATAATACCTTACATCTTCAGGGCAGATCAGAGGCTCCAGTGAGTCGCTATCGGAAAGAGACAGGCTTGGGCTAGCTTGGTAATGTGCTAACAGTTGGGGAAATACAGTGTGCTTATTCACTTTCTTGACGAGTAATGTAAATACCTCTCCAAAATCTGTCTGGTAAATATAAGCCTACAGCCAGCAGTTGGTTAGCTAGGCACAAAGACTGCAAAGGTAACAAAATCTACATGCCAGCACCTATTAAAACTCACTAATTAATTACTTGTCATTTGTTTAATCCATAAAAATGAAGGCTAGGAAATTGTTCCAGTACATAACCACACATGCACATTTGTTTCCTTACAGATTCAACAAACCAGATATAATGTAATCATTAGTGAGCTTTAGAGCTCTAGCTGCTGGTAGGTGGATTGTGTTACCTTATGCTAAGATAAGATAGCTGTCTTCTGGCTGCTAGGCTGTTATATAATTTAATATGACAGCGGTATCAATCTTCTCCTTAAAGTCTGTCTCCCAAAGCATGTGCTTTCTGTCGGTTTAACAGCATGGTTGACTGAGTAACTACACAGGTCGTTCGGTTAAAACTGCTGGTTTTCTCATAAACCAGGGGCTGGATCTCTTCTCTAGAACTTCTCCCTGGTAACTTTGGTGGAGTATTAAAGAAGCAGAGGAGCTTGGAAGAGGACTGTCAGTGCCAGAGCTTTGCCTTAAACAAAGACATGTGTTACCAAAGGGATGTCAGCCTGCCCGCTACCCAGCACTGCGTAACTCAATCTCCCCACATTCTCATCCACTGAGGGGGTTCTTAGGAAGAAAGGGTTAAGTATGTTGATCAAAGACTCAATGATGGACCAAAGGACTTCTCTAGATCATCAGTGTGACCTTGGTGCATCCATCAGCCATTAGGATGTCAGGACTGTGGCGAGGCAAGGCCCAGTTGGTGTGGAGGCAGTAGGGGTGGGGGGTGGCGGGGAGCTGAGGGTCTTTAGGAGCTGGGGTGCTGACGGGCCTGTGTGGTAGATGGGGGAGCTGGTGGGGGGAAACGGGACCCGCAGAGACAAGAAAAAGAGGGGAAAAACTGGGAGGAGGGTTGGCGGATTAAAGCCCCAACCAGCCTTTAACTTCTCCCAAACCACATGGAGCTGGTGTCCAATGCCCTACATATTCAAAGGCATGTACACTAGCCGACTTCCAGCCGGTGACACAGATGGAGACAGAAATATACAAGCGCTGGGCAACCAATTTCTCTGATGTTGCTTTCCGTGCGGTGCGCTCTGCTGACAGACCGAGTTAGCCATCAACTCTCTGAGCAGGAGATGGACAAGTTCACTTGTGTTAAGCAAACTTTGTCACCAGGCTGCTCATCATTACCTGCCAGAAACGCTTAAAATCTGGAGTAGTTGTTGGGTTTGACACAGCAGAAAAAGCCATTAAATTTAGTCAGATAATTTCTTTGAACAACAGGGCCCAGTGTTTCTTGCAGCTACATGTTGAGCTGGAGCTGTTTGTGTGTTGTTCCGGTGACCTTCCATCCCCATGGAAAAGCAAAGGATTCAGCACAACTTTCCATGTATATGACCCACATCATGGAACCTCTTCACCTCCACCACTGCTCTTTCCACAGGCTAGACAGGGAAGGATGATACACTGGCACTGAATCTCACTGGCACTGGCTGTGTACTGGGGTTGGCTATTCCTGGACTAGCCTCTGGAACTGACTCTAAAGTATTCAGTGAAGCAAAGGAGTAACTGACTCCAGTGATACTCGTTGATTTACAGTAGGAAACTAACTAACTGCTCAATCAAAAGACTTGTCAGTGAGCTTAGACGTGAAGGGAAGTGGCTTGAGGTGATCACGACAGATTTTTTAAAGTTGTTGACAACATTTGTGTGCTGTGTAAGTTAACAAAAACATTGAAAATGCCAAGATTTTCCAAATTGCAGCTGTGGAGTGTCAAGTTCTGTGGTCTCAGCTGTGTAGCATATTTATGTTGTTTTATCAGAACAGATCATTTAGAGCGCAGCACTTGGAGCCTTTCTGAGTTTCTATGGTTTGGACTGAGTTAATTCTTTGTAATTTTAGTTCAGTTTATTATTTGCAGCATTAAACTGAAGTGGCAAATTCAATTTGCTAAAAAAGATGAATCATATTGTAAAGAGATGAATTGCCGAGCCATTAGCTCCTAAAATTCATGCTGTCTCCTTGGAAATACTGTACCTCAGTATACGTTAACAGCAACATGCCATGGAAAATGTATTACCAAGATATAAATTTTCATTTTTGTGAAAATTGTAATTTGCTTCTTCCAGAATGTTCATCTTCTGCCTCATCTCATATAGGGTGAGGGGTGAAGTGCTAAGAAAAGGGCCCTTAAGGGTCTTGTAGTTTTCCCTAGGTGGAGTCTGCTTTTAGAACCCCGACCTCACTTCATGAAAACAAAACGTGAGGAGGAAAAATAACCTCAAGGAGAAGCCGTGGCCTAGCCAACCACTGGACACTGAGCAGCACAAAAGCGCGTGTGGGCTGTCCTCGAACTCCCTCCGCCAAATGTCTCCACGTAGAAACCCACTTCCCATTAGGAATGTGTCTTTCTCACACACGCACTGGCAGATGCAGATACACACACACACACACACACACACACACACGTAGAAGTGGCATGCAGACAAAAACACAAGGTGAGGTGAACGGACAAATAAATGCTTAGTGTTCTTCTTTAAATCTGCCGTGATCTTTTGCACACACATGAACACAGACACAAATACAGCAGCGCCTGGGGTTAGACCCATCCCATCGTCTGAGACTGCTGATGCTGTCCTTACTGTAGCTGTGAGGCCTGAGGGCGTCACCGCATAAGTATTAACCTCGCTCATATTTTACAAGCACCACTTGCTACCCCAGGCCAACATAAACAGGTGTGCACGCCAAATTGGGCGTCATTACTCCCCAGGCTAATGTCTTGTCTGCTTATATATATAGATGAAACTTTCACTTTGCTATCTGTGAATCTGAAGTTATTTACAGTTTCTGTAGCACACATTTTTGAACCTGTTCAGTCAGAACCAAATGTAGGATAGAGGTTGCTTTTGTGTGTCTGTAGGTGTCTGGTTAGGGGATTCACATTCAATTAAAACTCTGTTGCATCTTGCTTTTTTTTTTTTTTTTTTTTTTTTTTTTTTAATTTTCATTTAATCATCATAAACAATATGTGCTAGTTTGATTTCAGTTCAGTTTATTGTGCTCTGCATTTTACTCTGATATAACACTGAAGATATTCTGAAAAAGGCCTCTCAGATCTCTGCTGTCTGTGCGAGAGAGAGAGAGAGAAAGAGAGAGAGAGAGAGAGAGAGAGAGAGAGACAACACACACTTCTGCAAAAACCCCCGAGCACGCACCAGCAGCAGAGACCCACGCTGGCACATTATTTGGACAATACAGTCTCAGATGGATGGAGGCAGTCAGGTAGTGCTCAGAGTCCTCAGTCTGGGGTCTTGACGATCCCCACTTTGCCTTGTGGTCTATGATGTCACACAGGGCTCTGCCTTTGAATGGCCATGTGTTCCTCACCACTAATATCAAACAGATGATGAGAAACCTCCAAATGATGGTCTTTCACTAAGACAAGCAGTCAAAACAAAGTTAAAGGAACACAGAAAAACACCACTCCAAGCGCTCGCATGAAAAAAAAAAAAGACTATACGTTCTTAATTGCTGCAGGCTGTGTTGCGGACAGTGTCAGGCTGTATTGTGTGCTCTTCTGCTTTGTTGAAAATTTTAACGTTTTAAACCGGCACTTTCATGGCAAAAAGACTGCTTACATTTCTGTCCACAACGGCTGCTAAGAGGTGTTTTCAGCACAGTAGTACTTCCATGTTTTTCTGTCACCTTAACCAAAGCCTTCACATCCTGGAATAACAAACAAGACTTAAAGGATTGCCCCAGTATAATCCGTCTTCCATGGGACTGTTAAACATCCCTTTCCTCAACTGAGGAGGAGTCTGTAATTGAAGTGCAGTGTCTGGAAGACAACAATCCTTTTTCTCCTCATTTGGTGTCTGGCTAAGCTCAAGCATCAGCTCAGAAGACCTCTGACTCCTGGATTTTTAATTTCATCCTATCATTTGGGTAATTTATTTCTTTGCCATTCTTGATCCCCCCCCCCTCCGCTCTTGTAGACGTGTCTTATCTTTGAGAGGCCAAGCTTCTGATCTGAACATTCCTCACTTTGTCTCACTTTGCCAAAGTTACAAACTACAAGAGGAGGCAGAATGATGGAGCTAATTCAAAGGAATTTGGGAGGGCTTTTGTCACATCACAAAACTGAAGAAATTCTGAAAAAAAAAAAGCCAAAAGACTTTGTTCACTGTCTAGATTGGATGTCATTTTTCTGATGGTGTATAAATTTATTGTAAACTACCCCCAAAAATGCAAAACTAAAAGTTGTTTTGTGCTTCTTTGGCTAACATCCATTCAATTATCTATGCGATCTCCAGATGATAAAAGGTTTTGTCAGCCGAATGAGGAATTAACGCTGGAGGATAGACCTGTTCTCAGCTACTTCATTGGTTCATATCATTTCAAACTTTCAGATGATGATGAGGTCAATGACCACCACTTGTGTACACAAACTTTTTCAGTTTTCTGTCTCCTCTGTCCTCTTCAATCTGTATAAATGCAAACTGGCAGTCTCGTGACTCTTTCAAATCCTCTTTGGGGTCAATTAAAGCTACCCTGGTTTCCCTAAGCACTGATATGGTTTGCCAGTGAACTCTGAATAGTGAGATCATATGATGAATTTGCATAAAGTTGATGCATGGCCTTGGCAGACATAAGCTACGCCCTTTCCAGTGATTTTAGTGGTCATGTTACTTTGCTGTTACATCTTCCCTCCTAACCGGGCCCTGAATTGGAAAAGTGGGCGCGTAGCTCCCAGTGTGAATTAGACCAGAAGCATTAGCTTGCAGAATATATCCCAATGAACTAATGATCCTGACACCCAAACAATAGCTGCTTTAGAAGAAGGCACACACAGCAGACTCTGTTTTTCTATCTCATATTTTTAATGACAAAATGTTTGTCAGAAACAAATGGATTTATTTTTCTCAATCCAGGGCATAGTATGGGGAGCTTATGCGGTTCCGGTCCCCAGGGCTTCAGACAACTAACAAAACACATCTTACTTCTGCTCTGCTGCCCACCTACAATGCTTTTCACATACAGGAGGACAAGTGGGAGCGTCCAGCAAATGAATGAAGTAGCATGACTCTCTTTCACAGAGCCACTTCATAGAAAGAGCTGGATGGAACCACTGACAATGATAGTGTCCAAAATGGGCATTTATGAATAATGTAAATTATGTTAAGTATTTGATTGCAAAATCCCTGCCTCAAAAATTACAGCTCTATCAACTCCTATGCTTTTTCATTTTCTGTGATCAGCAACATTAGCAATAAAAATCAATTAAAAATTCAAGACCACCATTATGAAGGCCAGAAAGATTGAAAAATTCTAAATTATTGATCATGAAATTATTGCTGAGATAAATACTCTTTTACCATATCTTTTACCATGCTTTGCACACAGTCCCAAACTTGCTTCGACAGCTGCTCCTACTTATATGGTGTACCCACTCTTTCTCCAAACCACTCTCAATTAGCTCCTCTTCTAAATAACCACTCTTTTCACTTGCAGTTTCCGGCTACACATGCACCTCCTTGTTTCATCAAGCCATCCCATCCATCTCAAAAACACCCTCACAAAAGAACTACACTCTTGTTTGTGTGTCTAAAAACAAGAGGCACACTGAGCCACTTCCTATTCATCCATCAGGTCATTTGCATGAAGGCTCTCTCCCCATTTAGTGACTCCGAACAGCTCTGCCAACACAGACAGCGAGAGAGGCTCGAGTGTTGAGGCAGTTATCCTGTCTTTCTGCATCCTAAATCCTCATTCTGTTTATCCTGTGTCTGAGTGTCATGAATTGTACCGCATCATGCTTTGAGAGCACACCGCTGATATGATCTGCTGTTCCAACCAGCAGAGAAAATAAACCTGCAAAGTGATGAGGTAAAGAGTTACTGTTGGTGTCACAGGTGGCTGTGACCACCCAAGTCAGACAGCCCCAATTAATTTGCAAAAAAAAAAAAAAAAAAAAAAAAAAATCTTTTCATCCTTAAACAAAAACCAGTTCCAACTTGATGAATAATCACATTTTTCAGGGTTACTAGGGATTTTTTTTTTTTTCGGAGGGGGGGGGGGCAATGTTATTCAATTTTAATGGAAAATAACTGTTTTCCATAATCCTTGTTACTTCTTGTGTTTCTTTTTTCCTTCCCTCTCTGTGTTTCTGATCACATCTCAGCTTGACACAGACATGGAGAAGAAGCTCCTTTCCATGCTGGGAGAGATAATTGACTTCTGTTCCGTGCGTGCCACAATCAAGACACAAGACCACAGCATATTACGAACATGTGCTGTGTACAAAATAATGTCAAAGTCAGCACACCGCTTGATTTATTTATTTTTGATTTTTAACGATTTATGCTTCCTAATGCATTTGCCAGTTACTATATTAAGCGTGGTTGGAATGTTTGAATAACAGACTTCTCCGTAAAGTTTGGCTTCAAACCTGGACACACACAATGACCAAATTTAATGTGTGTGTTTTCTTCGTAGGGAGAGGATTTATGAAAATAATAGCTTTGGATATTTGTTGGAACAGTGGATATGGGCAACTGAACACTGAGACATAACGGGAACATTCTTGTACCAACAGGCATTGAGCAATAAAATGAAGAATGTGGATTCCTTAAAGGATAAGCTTTCTTGTATGTTTCAAAATACAATTCATCATTACATTAAAGACACATCAGTCTTTTCACACAAGTTTTTTTCCTTGTCAAAGGAAACAGGGTCTTTTAAAATGCCTGCAATTGGATTTATTTTAATCTATTTCAGAAGAAAAACATGAATGTCAGAATGAGACTATATGCTAGATATGTTATATCAATAAGTTACTTTTACTGAGTAAATATGCAAAACCATTTACATGACAACTGTCCTCGATCCATCTGAGTAGCACCTCTACTGAAATAAAATAAGTTAAAACTGATAATACTAAACTAAACAGCACTAATCATGCGAAGTGCACGACTCGGCTTCATCGGTCTCTAGATCTCTAAAATATGTGGTTATCATAAATGTGCAAAAATTATAATACATTCTAAACTTATTAATTAGTATGTAAACCAAAAGATAAACTGGCCTATATAGTCTGTAAACCTCACATGACCTCGGAACAATGCGGCACTGTAGATTAAAGCTGAATAGACGGCAACAACGCAAATATTGAAAAAAAACAAAACAAAACAAAGTGGTTATAACTTGCAGTGCCCCAAAGCACTGCACATTCTCAGCCCAAAGTGAAGTGTTAGCCTATAGCCGATTATTTAGCCTCTTTCACGCTGCATGTATTAAAGGAACAATTCAACATTTTGTGAAAACGCTTATATTCACTTTCTTGCCAGCACTTAAACGAAAGGATCGATACCAGTCTCATATCTGTGAATCACATTTAGAGCTAGAGCCAGAAGGCAATTAGCTTAGCTTAGCTTAGCATAAAAACTGAAAGCAGTGTGAAACAGCTAGCTGGAATCTCTCCAAAGTTAAAAAAAATACACCTACCAACACCTTTAAAGTTTACTAATATTAAACACAATGTATCACTTTTGTCCAATTCATACAAAGGCATGTAAAAACAAAAATATATGGTTTTACAGGGAGTTAAATGCTTTAACAATCTTCTTGGAGAACAACATCGGGATAGACTGACTTTCTGGAGTCTTGTTGTCACTGCAGAGGTACTGTTGTTCATCAAGAAATAGTTACAGCACTTAACTAATTTTTATTAGCTCCGGCCAACCTTCCTATCAGTTATGAACACATTGTACTTACCGATTTTAATATCAATGGTCTGAGGATGCTGAGACATCTCTAAAAAGGCTAGCAAAACGTATTTGCAAGAAGAAAAAACAAAGGCAAACAGTGAAATTATTGTCCAGGCTATCTAATGATAACATTCATCACAGTTGACAGAATGATTCAACTTTCACCAGCTGTGGTTGTTATTGTTGTGCACTCTTTAGCAACAAAGTGGTTTAGATGATCTGTCTAAACTGTTGGCTTGTTTTTCAACCTTTCTCAATTTTCTCATCATCTCACTTTTTGATTTTACCTCATCCAATTTAGCTGTATCAGTGTGTTCCCAGCTCTCAACAATTACCTTAGTGAGTACAATGTTGTCATTACTGATAGAAATGATATCCAAATCTAAAATAAGATCCAAGTTGAAATAAACTGAATTCACCTTTATTGTTGTGGCAGAACAGAGCTAATCTAATCAGGAGTAAAAATTCCTCTATAACTCTAATGAGAACAAGTGAGTGTGAATCAGACCCAAATTGTTGCCTTGTATTAAGTGAAAAACCTGATAAAGACTTGTCTGGCAGCATATCAGGCTAAATAATAACAATAATAATAATAATCTCTTCTATAGGTTTGGTTATCACTGCTATTATATGCATGGCTGTATAGTTGTATTAGTCACGCCACTGACCACAGCTTTATAGATATTTTTGAAATGAATTAAGGTTCAACTTCAGTTGATATTTTAGCAATGAACTGCCAAACTGAGTCAAATGGGAGTTTATTTAGTTCTCATGAGTCGTATCTGAATAAAAAATATCAGTGCAGCACTCGACAACACATCCAGCAACATATCAGTTTCATGTTTAATGAATTGAGGAAGGATCTCTGCAGTTAAACGAGTTTTCTTGCTACGGTCTCTTAACTGAAATGGCAAAGGCATCCAAATAGATGTTACTGCTTGGGGAAAAAAGGATTGCAAACAATCTACGCTACAATAGAACCAAGGTGTTTGAATGTGAAACACACTGTAATGATGTCTTTTGTTGTCATCACACCAGTAGCAATGAAACCTTTTTTTTTCTTTCTTTTTTTTAAGAAAAGATGAGGTGTTTTGGGGATTGGGGGGTCATTTTCTAATAGACACACATCTTCAGTCAGAGTTTCTAAAAAGTATTTTTCTTTACACTTAGTACAAAAAAAGACATCTCTACCCGTTAGTGCTTCGTTTTAAGATACTATAACATAAATAAACAATTTATTTTCAGTGTTCAGAACAGACAGTTCCAGTGTGACTGGAAAACTAACATACTCCACCATATTCCAGTTGGCAGCAGAGGGTTTAACAGAGTTCTCCACTCAGATTTTGGCGCACCCCAACGCACCATACTTACAAAATGTTCTTCATTTCTGCAAACCTCCAACATAAGCCCCAGTCAGTTTGGGGGGTTATTCATGTCAAGATTCACTTTTTCTTTCCCCTTTAGTGAAAATACAACAAAACCCTTAAAGGTTTTCAATGAAGACTTGACATATCTCTCTCAGTCACCCATCATCAGCTGCTGTCATTTTGATCAACTCCCAGGTTACTGTGTTTCTTCTCCATGCACGAGTCTCTTGTCAATTTAACAGTTACAAATCCCAGAGTGCAAAGCACAGTTCCCACCGAGGGCCTCATTCATTACCTGTGGTCCCAACTTCACTGTGGATACATCAGTACATGAGCATAACCTCTATGTGACAGTAAAGTTCTGGGGTATTACCTACTGATATTTAGCATTTACTTTCTGAAAAGCAATTAGATAGATTCTGCTGTGCAAAACGATGCCATGAAGAGCTGATAGTGTAAATTCCATTCCTTTATTTCAAAATCTCTCACTGATCCAAGTCACACATTTATCTCGCTCTCTCAGGTCTTCCTCATTCAGCTAGTCCTTTGCGCCTCAATTCCTGGCACTGAGTTCCTCACGTCCTTATTTGCAGGTAAACACCTCCGTCCTCTCACTGCATGTGTTGCACTTGACGAAGCAGCACCATTGGAACTTACAATTGCACTGCCACACTTTGGTGTACTGGTGTGTATTGTAGCCCCGGCCGCAGCACATAAGGTCGCAGCCGTCTGTATGTGGCGAAGTGCGGTTGCACAGGCGTCCCTGGGTGCCCACGCTCCCTGTGGCTGCGTCCTCCTCGCAGTAGTTGGGTGACCTCTCGATGTAGACAAGGTCCGTCTCCATGGGCTTTCGGTAGCCCTGAGTCTGCTTCACCTTGAGGTGGGTGGGCTGGCGCAGTCGGCTAGCCCGGACTACCTCCACGTGCACGGCTTCGTTGTACTTGTCCTTGAGTACGTAGCCAATCTCGCGGAACTTGGGAAGTGTAGTCCAACAGGTCTTGGTGGTGCAGGAGCCCGAGACGCCATGGCACTTGCACTCTAGCTTCATCCTTTCTTCTAGAACCTGAGGAGTGATAGAGAAAATACAACATCTGTAGAACTGCAACGAATATAGACATGAAATTGAACTCCGAAGCATGAACTAATAACAATCAACCTTGACAGAGGATGACCCCATGTCGAATTACAGAAAATACAGTGTCTAAACTTTCCTCTTGATTTATCTAGCCATGCAGAAAGTTTTGGTTTCACTTGTGCAGGTTTTCAGATCTCCACCTCTGAGATTTATGCCTCATATCAATATAATGGAAGGATATGGCCTTTTTTGTGTGGAGAAAAAAAATTTAACTAAAACAAAATCAACAGTAATGTGTCTTACCTCACTACTACCTACTATTACGGTGCCATCAGCAGTTTTCATTGGAGCTAGTCTCTACCCGAGAAATATTCTTTTTGCCTCCATTGCATACTGAATAGAGGTGGCAGCAGAAACCTTGAAGTATCTTGAAAACAAATAAAACCAAACATATCTGTATGGCTAGATACCACTTGAAGTAAGCAAGAAAATGTGTCTTTTTGTAATTTGGGTGAACCAACCCAACTGTAGTTATTGACATGCAATCTGCCACTCAACATCCCGTTTCCTGCTGTGTGTACTGTATCGCATTACTGCAAATGCAAAAACAACATACCAGTAAAATGGCACGACCGCTTTATTCTCACCAAGACACTAACATTTTCCTAGATGAAATACAAGTTAACATTAGTCTATATTACCTCGAAATGGTGTAGGAACAGTTTAAGGCTAGCCATTTTATATTTCTGACATCCATGTATACATTGACAGATAAATTGTTTGAGTGATTTATCAATGAATAACCAAGTTTTACCCAGATGCTGGCTGAATGCTAGCTTTGTGTTGTGTTGTTTTTTAAGTGGAAACAAATGTGAAATATGTCAGATCAACTAAATGTCAAGATATTTATTTGAATTTTTGTGTAAAAACTGTGATGGCAATAAGGCATTTCAGCTAGTAAATCCCGTGCATTTATGCCACAGACACTTAAGTCTGACAGTCAGGCAATGCCAATCTGACTTGGGAGTGGAGTAACAGACCTTTGTGAGAAATCCAAGCATATCTGAAAATTTGAGTCATGGTTGACGTGCTGTTTCATGTCCCGAAGGAGGGAAAATTCTACTTACTGGTAATATCCCATCCTGTAATTTAGTCTACCTTCCCTAAACCACATCAATGACAGAGGAAAACAAACATGGATCTCATACGGCTATCAATCATCTTGGATAATTTGAAGCCAGATTATTGTGTCATTAAATGTGTTGCACATGCAGTACCAAACAAAGACAAACTCAATTAATTGTTTACAGCTGGACAAGAGACTCGAGGTTTGAGTGCTCAAACAATATTGTGATAAATAGAACAACACAATGTGTTGCACATGCATGAAAGTGAATTTGAGTATTATTTAAATACCACGGTTATACATTCAGATGCTTTTAGTCATCTTAAATGCAATAATTTACTTTTTTTTTTTTTTTTAGGTTATTCCCTTGTGCAGACTTGGTTTTCATTTCTCTTTGAGGTCATCTCCAACATATGGTACACAGGCAGAATGTTTTCTCTTTGCTGCCTGATCCTGGGGCATTTGGGAAATGTTGTGCGCTGTCATCACTATTTAAGTGTCAATCTTTGCCCTGTGGGTCTTCGAAAACTCAAATAAAACTCACAATAAGAAGTGTACCCTCTCCATCTCTGCTGAACTGTTCTCAAAGGCAAAGGAACAGAGGAAAGAGGGGGTGGAGTTCCAATGGGTCATATTAACATGTTTGTAATAGTCCTGACATGACTCCTATAACCCAATTAGGAACCTCCGACTTGCTTGAACGATGTGATGTGTCTTTGTTGTATAAGATCTAAGTTCGGTTGGCAGGGCATTTTTCCAGTGCAGCTTTTTTCCTGGCGCCTCGCTTCGCCAGCGGCACAAGTCATTGCATTTCTATCAGACACTTACGAAACGTACACAAGAGTTGTTCAGTATCTCTGTCGTGTCACGTGATCACAGTTTCCCAATGTGAGGACATTTGATTGAAAAAACATGAGCTCCAGCAAACCCATTGAAAGCTGGGGTCAGCTGTCAATCTCGTCTCGGATGTTGATTCAGAATGAGGATTTCCAAAAATGTATAGTACAAAAAAAAAAAAAAAAAAAACCCCACAAGGAATGCCTGGCATAAGGAGTCTGACAGATGCATGGAAACATTTACTTAAACTGTGTCCATCAAAGCCCCTGATCTGTTTCTAATTAGTCCAATATGACCAGACTCCCATCTACAGATCACTTGTCAAACACACACACACACACACACACACACACACAATGCAAGATGAAAGAGATCTCAGGGTGATTCACTGGGTGTTCTTTTGTGTTCGGTTGAGTCACGGAACGTATTGTAATTTTTGTTTTGTTTCAATGATGCTTCTTATAAGTGATTAGAAAACAAAATCTCAGCTGGATCCCATCAGAGGCTACCTCCTCCCTCATCAGCATCACAATCATTTTTATCAGCTCATTTGTCTTGAATTTATTGCTGCAAAAGCTTTTTAGTGCAGAATTGATCGCACATGCTGCTACAAAAATGAAAGATGATCTCACCAACTTGCAGGTAAACTATTTTTCCCAATCAAAAAAACCTGCCAGTGTGGGAATTTTCTTTCCCACATAAAAACAGCCGTGTATTCTGATTAAATTACCAATAAGAGACCCATTCACACTTCCAGATTGTCTTATATCCAAATAAAATCCACATGTAACTTAATACACTTTGATTTAGGAATAGCCACATATATGCATCTCCATTAGCCAGGTCATAAATCTGATGGCGATCCATTATGGTTTTCCTGCACTACATGCAACTCAGGGCCTGCAGTCTAGTCCAGAGAGTGGTCGTAATGCACCTGTAGCAATTCAGTTACAACATCTCACAGTCAACAGTAACGGCGAGCTCCTTAATAATTGTCCATAAACTTACACAAGTACATGGATGAATTGCATTTATGGACTATGAGCAAGACTAAAGACGGTTTGAACGTTCATATTTCAATCCATCTTGAATTCTTCTTGGATGCATTAACACATAGCTCTTTTGATATCTGATAGCTATCCAATCCGCCCAAGTGACTAAGTGCTAACAGGGCCAAACAAACTATGTGTAAACCCAGAGAAGGCTCAGACCTCTGTATCTTATAAAATCTCCTCCAGTCAAAGAAAGACTTTCCTTCTGTCTCAGCACTGGCATGCAGCGCAGACCCCTATCAGTCTGCTGTGTTAACACCGGCAGTGTAAACCTGCTTTCACACCCTGAATAGACGCAGTCAAATGACAGTGTCATGTTTTGGGATTGTGCAGAGAACTGCAATAATACCCTGTCCTCAGCATTTCATAATTCTTTGACAGGAGCTGGAAAGCAGGGATGGCGGTCCATATGGCAACCACTGGCCAGGCTCTTATTTTCCCAGTAAATGATAAAGCCCAAGTTATTAATTAGATCCATTTGTCAACATAACATCATCTCTCTTTTTTTTTTTACCTCTCACCCTCTTTGCGTCTCTTTTTCTTTCCACCACAACTGTTGTGGGATGACTAATAGCAAACAAACGTGTCCATAATGAACCTTGCCAACATGGTCTCTCAGAAATAAAAGCCTCCCTCTTAGTAATTGGCTGAAGATAAACACGCTGCTGAAAGGCTAACCAAGGATCAATCAGTCAACAACTTGATCAATCACAGTTTCTGTCACATGACTGTATGACGTTTTGCACTTGATCTGGGACTGTTTGCTGTTCTGCACTGGAACACATTAACACACAAATCTGTGCATCCATCTATCCACATGCGCACACACACAACCTCTCTGTTTATACTGAGTCATAAAATGTTATGCCTCTTTAGAGGAAAATTATTTCATGTCATCTATTGTCAGCTCTCTTTTCCATTTTATTACAACTTGGGTCTGTGTTTCCTCATTTTGGCCATCACTTTTATTGCTTCTGATAAACATAATATAACAATAATGTAATTGCTGAGATCTGGGAGCACAGAAACATTGCTGCAACAAAGTGGGGGCAAGAAGCATGGGCGGTAAAACGATCTGCCAAGTTGTAAACAAACTTAAACAGCTCAGCCAGATTATCTAAACCAGTGTATTTGGAGATGAAAGCAAAAGTGAGCACACCCAAAATGTTGGTCATAATCCCTCACTGCAAGTATGATAGGTTAAAAGTTAAACAGTTTGGATATCCAAATTAGTTTTAGCAATGTCACCACATTTACTAGGTGAGTAAAATGTTATTATAACAGAAAGGAATGATGCCCAAAACCTGAGTTGTAATAAATCTGAATTATCAATCAGGTAATTATTTCTTAAGATGGAATGAGTTGCTTAATTTTATTATATTGTCCTTTCTTTCAAAAAGACTTTATTCAAAAGTGTTTTGCTCTTGCTCTCTCTGGGAAAATACTTGTGGCAAAGCATCTGAGATTCCCCCCCAAAAAAAAAAAAAAAATCTCTTTACCTTTCTCCCCGCCTCGTTGTTATGCAAGTTCATCAGACGGCGTGGGGTCTTTTTAATCTCGCGGGCATCCACGAAGCGACGGGAGAACTCGATGCCGTACTTGATGTCAGCCGAGCAGCCTCCCCACTTCCAGCCTTCCTCCTGATTGTAATACCCCTGCTTCTCCCGGTCGCAGCCGCACTGGCTCAGGTTGCCCTGGCTGCACGCCGCTGTGATAGCGTGGGCCACCCCTGCCGCCGTGATGGCGTAGGTGAACGCTGCTTCCCGACTGCCTGAAAAAGGGAAAAGAGATCTTTTTCAGGAAAACTGGGATGAGATACTACACGTACATGACTTCAGTATTCATTTTGACCTCAAACAAATGTTTAGCACCTGCCATAAGGCATTAAGACCAATGTAAATATGTTGTTATCTACCCTACTTTGGTTTTGTGAACCTTAAACCTTAATATTCCTGTCACATCATCTAACCACCCCAGAGAATGTGATCTTGATAAACAGTACATAAATTCAGAGGCCGCTCTATCAGTCTTGATAACTACCAAATTTTTCCTTCCGTCTTTTTAGCAGCTTCTCTCCTGCACCTTGGTGGAAATGTGGTCACATTTCCGACCGCAAAGTCCTCGGGCCCGGTCTGCCAGAGTGCAGTGTTGGAATTCCAGTGTGGGGAGAGCTGGTCTAGGTGCTGTCCAAAGTGCTGAATTCCTCTACAGAAGCACCTTGTACTGCTGCCCACACTGCAAACAGCTGGGGTCTGCAGGTCTCTCTGCCTCACTCACACTGAGCACTGACAAGAGAGGAGACGCTCTGAGGAGCCAGAGCCAGACGGCACAGAGACTGCACCAGATCAGCTAAACCTAAACAGGAGATATTTTACCTGTGGTGTATTATTTGTTATGCTGGAACACTTCTGCGTGAAATTCCGTTTCATGTTATTTCTGTGCTGTCATTTGAGCATGTGACCTCTCAAATTGAAGGACAACATTATTCCCTGAGTTGCGAAGATTGTCGTCCTGCTTGGGCTTATGCTACTGGATGAAATGCAAAAAAAACGCTATCATCAAGCGAAAAATAACACAGTTTAATGGTTCTGAAAAAGTATATATTGTGAGGAGACAGGTTCTTACTACAGCAACAATATATTTCACAACCTGAATGATTAAGTCTTGTAAGCAAATTTGCACCGTAGCTAATGGTTATATAATATGTTGATCACATTTTCAATTAACCGATTAATCATTTAGTTTATATAATGTCTTCAAATTTCCCAGAGCCCATTGTGATGCCTTCAAATACCGTAGCTTGTTTTGCGCACATTCAATTTGCAGTAATTTAAATTGGAGAAAAGCTGCGAATCCTCACACTCGAGTAGCTGAAACTGGAAAATGTTTGACATTTATCCTTGATAAATGACTGAGGCACTGAAACAAATCACGTGCTTATCATGCTGTCATGTACAAGTTCTTTGGAATATCAGTGATGGATTTCAGATGAAAAGGACCATGGTACACATTTAGCCAAAAGGTCGATGACAGTAATGATAGCGTACCATTTTCTTCTCTTCCTCAATATCTCAGAGTCCTCTACTACTCTCCTAATGGCCACAGAGGGATCCGGCTTAAAAGGCCTCTCCTGGTCTAAAACAGACTGTGGGTTATTACAACCCCAGTCTCCCTTCAACTGGCAGTAATCTGGAAGGGGCCGAGCAGCAGAAACAAGCCTAACCGCAGAGTGTTTCAGGGGGCCTTTCAGCATTTGGAGAGGAATGTTTCCTAAGTCTTTTGATGTATGTTGTGTAATGTACTCAGTTGCAATTATTGGAATCTCTCGAGGTAAACTTTTTTTCTGCACTGCAGAGTCATAAAGGCTCCTTGCTGATATACAATTTCTTCAATATCTTTCAGAGTTACACAGCTACGAAGCTCGTCAGATCAGTTTTGCAACAAACTTTACTCCGCAGAAAAGAATCAAAACAGCAACTGCACATGGCAGCAGAATTGGGTGTGAAGAGCGAGCAATGATAATAATAATAAGAATAACTTATCATTTTTGATGAGTTCTGGTGAATATTAATCTGTCAGATCATGCGCGGTATTGGACTATATTTTGCCTGTGACATGCTCAAACATGTCAGATGTGACAGATTTACAATATGTTTTCATAGGAATAGAGTTTAAACAAATACACAAAACCTTCTGAGTGCAAAAGGGAGCTACAGCGCATTTGAATCTAGTGAAACACAAAATGAACTGTCATGTAATGTAAACATTCAGTACCTACAATAAATACACTGTCAGATGTTGCAGCCATAGCCGCAGTCGTATCCACTAAAAACAGAAATAATATCCTAAAACGACCAAACGAGGAGGAGACGTTTACATCTGCAGCAGCAAAGTACAACAATAAAGTGAAAATTATATGGAAACAAAACACAAAAAAATGCCTCAGATATGAGAAGAAAATACAGTATGGCCTGTGTCATCTTGCCTGACCAAATAAACTCTTCACCATTTTGAAAGTTACTAGGCATAAAATCTTTGCTTATTTTTACCTTATTTCATGGAAGCAGACTGTGCAGTCAGTTAGAGTCAAGGCTGCTAGTGTTAGGTGGAGCCAGGCCTAGACTAGCTATGACTGCTTTGCAAAAGGCACAACAGTAAAATATACTTATCTATTGGGCTTCATATTGCCTATGTGTACTTTGTTTCAGGCTATAAGAAGTTATTTGCATGAAGTGCTTCTAAATATACTGTTTATATGTAGTCATTTGCAGCTGTTTTCCATTTCATTTCCTCCTCTTTCTTCAGAGGGACTTTTGCACCTCTTATTCTAGTCTCAGGGGCATTTTCTGAACTCTCAAAGACGTTTTCACCCAAAGCCACTGTTAATTTCCTATCCTGGCACTGGTGCTGCAGAGCTAATACCACGGCCACAGGTTTGCCCGGTGGGGACTGACTCACAACCACTTGCTTCTCTGGTTAAGCAGCAGAGCTGTGCCCCACCAGCTTGTGGTAACACTCTGCTGCCCCCACCTCACACGCACACATGCACAAACGGGGAGCACGCACAACTTGTAATGTATGTGCATTCATACGCGTAACACATGCACGCAAATACTCAGTCACCGGCCACATAGTAAAAATACACAACACACTCACACACCACCCTCCACCCTCACACACATACACTGTTAAAAACACATTTGCACATAGACACTCAAACAGAGCGTCACTGTAATGTTTAAAACAGGATAAAGGCAGTTTCCAGAGAAAGGGTGGTTCCCTGAGCCATAGATGCATGCCCATTTCTGGGCCCATTGAGTTGTGCTGCTCATGGGGAAAATGATGATGATGGAGCTTGTACTGGATGTCACCCCCTGGTGGGTCTGGCACTGCCAAGGCTCTGCCTGGCCATAATGAAAGCCAATTACACAAGCCATGGAACTGTGGTGATCAAGACCCTCTTTTTACTATGTGCAATGAACCAAAGAAGACATCGGAAATCAGATTTTCAGCGCTTAAAATACAGTGTCCGCTGGGTATATAAATATCCATTTGGAGCATTTAGTCCAAATAAAATAAAATGATTTGTGATGATTTGAAGTTATTCACTCCAAATAAATGTAGTAAACCTTAGTAAATGTTCAGGTTGGAATTTAAGAGAAAGTGACAGAAATCAGAGATCCAAAGGTTCTGATTGTGTACTGAACAAAACAAATATACTAATATAACCACAACCAGGAAACTCCCTATTTCAATAACAATGCTGTTGACTTGTGGATGCTGTGTGTGCATTATCATTGTGCTCCTGTGCCCTCAGGAAAGGAAGGCCCTGCTTTACTGAACAGACGTGTGGTCGATGAAATGTGGAGGAGAAAAAGCACCCTTAACAGCAGTAGAAAGCCCTGAAGAAGCTGGCCCCAGAGTCCTGACAGCCCTCCAGGAGGAACCACCCTGGGATAGCCTCGCAAGCTGCCAGTGGAAAATTGGAGTGACCAGAAAAACCTCAATGAACTTGGAAACATCCAGGAGAGAAGAATGAGGGAATATTAAACCAGATGTCTAATGGAGTTTAGTGGCAAGTGTCTGCTACACTATCCAAGAAAGCAGGGAAGAAGAAGATCAGCCCCGCTTCGCCCTAACAGGTACAGTAGTTCATAAACAAGTACAAAACATCCTGTTATATTTCTGCGTCAGGGACTAAAACCGGAGATGTAGTGAAGGCCACTGACTCAGTATGCCTTGGCCTTCACATTAGCTGACCACACCACTTTGGACACTTGCCCCTGCTGCGATGCCCGTCGTGCTCTTCTGACCATCTGCCAGAGCCGGGACACAAAAAGAAGTCTCTGGATGTAGTGGCTCGCCGCTAAAATGGCAATCTGTGTTTAGAGCCGGAGGAAGGCACACCGCTAGACAAATTTCACATGACACAGCGCAGGAGATTTACAACTGACGACACTGCACAGGCAGAGCTGGTACGGTATAAGCTAGCTGATGTAGTAACACTACCGCTGACCTCAACGGGCCTCGTTTTCTTCACCGCTCACAGGCCAATGGTTAGGCTTTGTTGCTGACAAGAGAGGAAAGGGAAAAGATATACTGAAGAGACTTGGACAAGAGACAGACTGCTCTGTCTGAAAAACCAACCCAAGGTCAGTTGTTTTGTGCGTCCATTCGGTCACAAGATAAAGGGCTGAAAGCTAAACTGCAGGAATCCGTTTTCTAGCTGGGGAGACACCGAATAGACAACAACCTTTTTATGTCTTATTTCATTATATCTTTTACCTTACCTTCTGAATACTCTTTTGCACTTCTTGGTTTCTGTTATGACTAAACTCACTTATACAGAATGGCTAGTGTATATATTGTGCTTGTTTAGCTTCTTTTCTAAAATCTTGTTAGCTGTGTGTTAATGTTTAGTTTCTGGCACAAAGAAAGCTACTGACAACCACTCAAATTTCTTCTTTACGTCAGCATACTTGGCCGCAAAACCAGATTTTGATTCTGACAACTGAGGTTGCACAAGCACATAAGAAGGTCTGCAGTGAAGCATGCAGACACACAGCGCTGCAGCACAGATACAGCTTCATTACTGCAAAGGTGAGGAGGACTGGATAGAGTAAGAGGGTAGGAGAAGCCATTCAGCGCATGAAAAGGGCTGGAGAGAAGTAGTTCAGGCTGGAATACTGGTCGGGGTCTTGCCAAGCAACAGGAACACACACACACACACACACACACACACACACACACACACACACACACACATATGCACACACACACACACAGACCGGCAGAGCCCAGCAGTGCAGCTGAATGGCCTCTCCACACAAGCCAAGCCTGTTGGTGGGGCAGTGAAGGGGAAAGCTTTTTAAAGGCCCCCTCATCCCGGACATGCACTCACACCCCAGGGACACAGGAGGATTGGATTGCATAAGAAATTACATTTCAACAACACAACGATACACTGGAGTTTTAGAGCTTCGTATCCATTAAGCACCAAGGACATCCTGTCACGGACAAATGGTACCGCAGTGAACAAAGGGAAAAGTGTCACCTGCTGGTGGCCAGGAGTCTTTGCACTTGGGGTGATGTTGACTGACGGTAGATTCTAAACTGGGCAAGATAGAGGACATGGTAGTTGACAGTCCTCAAAACTCACCTGCCACTTTGACTCAATTAGCAGATAACTGTGTTTTTAAATGGAAAGGGAGATATCCAAAGTAGTTATCACTGTTTGAAGAAACGAAATCCTGTTTGAAGTTTTTCTACTCCCCCCCCGTTCTTTCTGCCTTCCTGCACTTCCATCATCCAAATAAAATGAAAACATTAAAGCTTTTCCTTTTCCTCTTAAAAAAAGGAAAAACAAAACTTTTAGAGTAAGATAATTTCAAAATATGACCAAAACATACCAACACATAACTCTGCAAAGGAGTGAATCAAATAGAAATCTGATATACACGTATATGTTTTCAATAGGATAACTCCATGTACGTTCCATCAAAGGAGATATTTTTCCACACAGTGCATATACAATAAAATTATGACACCAAAGATACTGAAAACAAGCTCTAACCAAAGCCGACTCGGCGCTGGAACTGTGTCTCCAGGGCCCCATGGAAGGGGAAGAAAGCTGGAGGAAAATCCCTAGCTTTGTATACCAATCACTGAACTGACTAATGTGCTCTCTACTACTGTTTTCCGTTCCGCTTTATGTACCGTTGCTATGAACATATGCTCCCAGCAAATTATAGACAAAGTTGTGGTCCGTGAGGTTTGCAGCTCGAGGAATTAGCACAGCCGTGTTCCTGTACAATAAAATAATATTGTTTTACCAGAACTAGGCTCCACATTCTCAGTGTACTCACATCATGGAGCTGGGGAAGTGACACGCTTTGGCATAGCCGCTCACTGTAGGGTCTCGACTTTGATTCGTATAATAAGGAGGGCTTTGAGGAGTAAAGCTAAAACAATTATGAGGGTATTTAACGTTGCCGGTATTAAATGCTGAGAATCTAAGTAAGCTGCCTCCCAGGCATAGAAAATTGGGCTGGCAGAAAACATCTCAAAAGCATCCTTTTTCTTCCCTGATCTCCCTGAGGTGGAGATAAAGCTTTTTGACTGAATACCGAGACTTGCTAAAACAAGCATAAATCCTTCTTCCCACCCTTTCATCCTAATAATGAGACCAAATCAGGACCTCACCTGCTCGGATCTGGAAATGTAGGCCTGTATGTGCTCTACGTGGTAATCATCAAGTTCATGTGAGGACAGTGTTGAGGATTTTCCTCAATTTCAATCCCATTTGACTTTGTTTCATCTTCAATGGAAACATATTTACTGAGATATATATCAATCCCACATCATATCATCGAAGATATCATTATCATCATCACTATAATCAGTGAGTCAAATATGCCACTGATGACATGTTTCCTTTCTCATTACAAAAGAAACCTCCAGACCTAACATTTCCATATTCGCTGATACTCATCAAACCCTCAAATGAAGCTCCAGGTCTCTTAACATCCTCTCTCTCCTACCAGTGTCTCTCTGACTCAAACCCACTAACTCTCCGTCTCTGCGCGCTCTCACCTACGTGGGCCAGTAGCTGTGTGATTGTTGGCACATGTAAATGTCCAGTGGCGGCCCTGCGTGTAGAGAATACAGTGATCGGCCTGGGATTGTGTGGAACAAAGCGCACTGTGAGATTACAGTTGATCCTCTCGCATCCTGTTTCCTCCTGCGTCTAGCAGCACTGGCAGACACAGACAGACGCAGATCCCACCGATAACACATCACTGTGGGGAGGGGAGGGGCGAATGACACACACACACACACACACACACACTCATAGGCACACACAGGGGCCCGAGGGTCAGGGCCCAAAACGACCCCGGGCCACGTCAGCAGACAGACGGTGGGTGGGCAGGAGAGAGAGAGAGAGTGAGAGAGGGGTGAGGGAAAGGAGAGGGACCCCAGCTCCCGACACACCCACACAGTCTGAGACAGAGACAGAGCTGATGAATGGACAAGGAAAAGGGGCCTGGCAATGATAGCGCCGTTTGGTTGCGTAGGACGAAGAGGCCCCACCCTAGATATATACACATGTTGTGGGCAGGGGATGTGAGGCGAAATATTGGAAGAAGAAGAGTAAGAGATGACCTTTACCGAGACGTGATGACCACAGCCCACACACTGTTGAACAACAAAGCATCACACTCCCCCTATCTGATAAAGTTAGGGGAAAGATCCTACACACTGACATGCACACACACACACACACACACACACACACACACACACACACACACACACACACACACACACACAGATATATACGACTGCTCTGTTTTCTCTGGACTCACATGGAGGAGGGCAGAGAGGATTACAGCAACCCACATGATGATGGGCTGAAAAATAGGCCTTTTATCCACCACCGTTCCACCATAACACAATGCACGCGTCATTTCCACACTGTTATCCGCATGGTATCAAGTACTTGGCTGCCTGGGAATGAATCTGCAGTTTCACTAGTGGTGGTGGTTTGGCACTACGATGCATCAGAGATATTTTATCTACTTGTGATACCAGCCACAATTTAGCGTCCTTTTGTGATAAGGACAAAATATTTTTTATCTGTATTGGATAACAGAAGTGGGTGAATGAACTGATAACCACATTTTTTTTTTTTTTTTTGCCCAGAGGGTGCACGACCAAACAAGAAATAAATCCCACAGAGGGAAAAACCAAGGCGGCAGTGAGATGATTGATGGTATTTTGGGAGAGTTCACCAGTGTCAAAGTATCCACTTGTGTGCTTTTGAGAAACCCCCAGTTTTGAAGAATGAGTTTTTCACTGTCTTCATTAAACTAGTCCCGGGTATAACACTCGTTGCCAACTGACTAAGCTCATACGTCAAACAGGGTAACGTTGTTTTTTCAAACCACAATTTAACTGTGACGCTTCTCCCTAATGATGATGTGTTTAAAATGTAAGAAGCAAAGAAATCTGCCACTATTTCTTTTTTAAAATTTTGACTAATCGGGTTAACAATGTAGGTGGCAACAGTTACATTGTACAAATGACTTATTTGCTTTCAAGGAAAGAATGTTTATCCTGTAGCTGATATTCAACTTGAATATCTATTTATAAGACCGCATCACTAAATGATTTAAAAGGGGTTTGATGAAAATGTTCAGCTGCTCAAAATTAATATTTCAACTTGCATTTCCTCGTACTCTGTCAAAAATGAGGAAACAAAGCAGGAATGGAACCACACGATCATTTGAATAGATTTTCTTGTCCGTTTATTATTAGTCTTAGGTTGGACTGTGATGGTGTACTTGCATTCTGCGGGGATATGATTTCACCACAAATGACCATCAACTGATTCCGAGAAGGGGAAGGAGCTCCGCCAGTGCATTCATGATCTGTAAGTGTTCTGTTGTCCTCAGACTTGGAGCTTGTCGAGCAGTGCATGAGAGGAAATGTGAAATGTGGGGAAAAGATAATTAATGGCAACCCTCAAGCAATCAACAATGAACATTAATTACTATTGTTGTTTTTTTAATTCCACCTGATTCTATCTATGGAATATGTTTTTTATTCACTGCAGTCTATGATGCTGTGATGCCTTCTCTACTGTTATAAGTTACGGTGATCACAGGATGATGGTTAAATTCCCTGGAAGAGAGGGCAAACAAATGTTTTTTTAAGGAAAACTTGATTGGCACCACTTACGATGCAAAGCCGTACGTTGGATTTTACAACTGTTTGCTTAAGAGTACACTGTGCACTTTACACTATTAAGATATGAAAAGGAAAATTCAGTGCATCTATTGTCTCTGACACGCTGCATCCAACCTGAAATAGACTCCAAAACTTTCAAGCTTCAATCAATTCAGATAAAAAAAAAAAAAAAAAAAGGGTAGGGCATGTTAAAAACTTCTATCAACCACATCCTCTTTACACTTACGTTTCCTCCTCCACTGTTCAAACTGGGAATACAAAGCCCAACCTCAGCATTGAGTTATGTCTGACTGTATCTGCCTGTAGTGACCTTTCCCCCTCCTCTGAGAGGGAGCTCTGCTCGACGGAGTCCCGCTTTCCCAGCTCCCTGATCAAGTATGTGCCTGTCCGGGAGTTCTTTCCACACAAGTGGTTTCCAGTGAACCTGCTGACTTAAACATCCTTTATCTGACTAGACGCTGGTTTGGCCCCTGCAGCCCTAAAGTCCTGGCAGGTGGATCGCCCTGTTGCCTTTCACTACTGTCTGAGCTTGTGAGGGGAGAGGGGTGAAAGAGGGATGAGGGAGGGACTGGCTGGGAGGTGATATATACTATAAAGGAGGATTGGGAAATGCAGACATGAAAACACCCTCTATTCTCTAACTTCCTTTCAGCATAAGGCTCCGCATTTTACCACATTTCTTATCCCGTTTGCTTGTTCTCATCCTAAGAGTTTTCTAGTCAGCTTCAGGCAACAACATCAGTGCCTATCTGAGGTAAATCAGAGTGAGAGACAGCCAAAGAGATGAAACTGAAGAGAAAGCAAAAGGGAAAGAGGTATGATGTAGGTCACAGAGGGAAACAGACCTTCCATCTTTTCTTAAAAGCCTTTTGGTTTCGAAGCAACATTAATAAATAAAGTCTTGCCTGCAATACCGCCTAAGCCAATCTGCTGTTTAAAGCCTCCTTTAAACAGCAGATAAATTCAAATAAAAATAAACTGTTGGCACTGCTATGATAAATAAACATACAGCAGCATTCCCCCTGCAGCAAACAGCTCACCTGCTCAAGTGCTGTATCTATTCTTGTGCAATGAGCCGGAGGCAGCATTGATTGAACTTTTGTAATATTGCACTGCCGGCACAACAAGAAGCCTCTTTCAGAGGAGGAGCATGAATCGGGACAGTGACAAACTGGCTGGAAAGTCAAACAGAGTAACCAGAGCAGGTCGTTTCATGACAAGGGAGCCAGTGTTGGCCTTTGATGCTGAGTGTAGCCGTTGAAAGGTGTCCATTTTCAAGCTCCGATCGCCGACATCAAGTGCACTGCAATTTGAACAGAGCTGTAAGGTGTTCATAAGCAGATCTTTTAAGTGAAGGGCATCGCTATTACAGGTGGTCAGCCAAAGGGAGGACAGACGGTACACCATACAAGTCCAAATATTATTAAAGAAGAAAAAAAAAAAGTATAAATATGTAGTGAATCTGAATCTACTGCGGTTGAGAAATAGAATAAATGCAACAGGAAAATAAGTGTTCATATAATATGTGTGTTAAAGTTGAGCCATGGGGCAAAGATCACTCGCTGGATCTAAAACACATCAACTTATTATGTGAGATGTGTAACAGAAACCACATGGGGCTTTCAATGCACTTCACGCGTGGGTGAGCGCACTCAAATATGCATAATAAAAGTGCATCAACAAATTACAGCCATGGGATCAGTCTTGACAGGAATATTTAAAATACAGTGATTCATCCGGAAACCAGGCCAAGGATTATGATTGGAGGATTGACCACGTTTGCCATTCTTATCCTGAACCCCCCCCCCCCCCCCCCTCCTGACTCACTGATGGATCTGTCTCTAATTTTATTATTACTTCTTAATAGACTGCAACAAGCCACTCAATAACACCCATTTCTGTTAGCGCAGGATAATTCGTTCCACATTTTTACAGACTGAAGGTACCAACTCATGCCAGCACCAGAGCGGGGCAGACGGGGGAAGACTGCTAAATCTGCTTTTGCAGAGGAAACAGAGATGCACTTAAATTGCAAGTTTCAAATCTCACTGCGACTTTATGGTGTTGTTCTCCAATTTGTCAGTTAGAGCACAATGACCAAGCCAACGCTCTGTGCAAAACAGAGAAAACCGTTGAGGGATGGAACTGCAACAAGAATAGGGATACTTTCGTTTTTCCATCAATCCATCGAACTTCAAGTCTTGTGTGCAGCAGAGTGTCAGGCAGCGAAGGAGGTGCCAGCAGCAGCAGTAGCTATCTTCTGCAGTGAAAACACTTCTGTTTACAGTAGAAGAGAGAAATAAATATCAAATGACCTCCCTTTGAAACTGAATCACCTCTGCTGAATGAAGATATCTTGGGCCCTGTAATGCTCAATAACCCAACTATTAATGTGTGTTCTCTTGGAAAGCAAATGTAATACCATGGAGCAGCTCCAGAACAGAAAGACTGCCTCCAAGAGCAGGCAGCACAGAGAGAATGCATTAGACTTGCGGTCGGCTGATCTTTAGCTCTTGAAAAAAAAATGCCGACATCTCCAGTACAAAACTAAGACTGGATCACAGAGCAGGGGGAAAGGTTTAGTGTTCATAATTTGGGGGATTTGAATCAAAAACTTAAATGGGAGCAGAACGGGAATAGCTTTTCCCCTGTACTTGATTATGATGATGTGGGAATCTGCAGATTCGGTGAAGGGATTGGAACATTTTGTTGAAGGGGTGTATTCCATGATTTCATATGCCATGCTAAAGAATTCCATAATGCATAAAGACATGGTCAGAAAACATGGATACATCTTCAACCATGAGAAACAACCACTGGAAAACTATCACAACCGAGGACGTCGCGTACGAGCTGACGACAGCCAGACGGAGTAAACAAATCGCCCACTTTTCCACAGTGTCAAAGTGGCAGGTGAGAGCTGCAGTAGCTGTGGTGTCTCTGGTCTCCCACGATGACCTGCTGGGACACCTCAACTAGTCCACTTCCGAGCGCTTGATCTCACTGCCTCGTAATGCAATAGCCAAGCACACACCTGTATCCAGCAGCTTGTCTGATCACTTGGTAAAAGTTTATGGAGAACTACCAAAACTTTGAGAGTTATGTAGCTCCTTGTTAACAAAACAAATCACTGTCAATATATTGAGAGAAAAAGGCTTAAACGCCAATTACCAATTACTGGTAGTGACAATGTGAATGAGTGGAACTCTCTAAGAATAATACAGTCATCTTTTAAGGAACTGCACATAAACAAATCTGTAGGTTGTTGCAGGATGATGTTGCAGTACTCATCCACATGCAGTTCAGCTCAGTTGACTTTGAGCCTGATTTCTCCCAATAACCAGTTTCCTGTGTGCATGTGCACATAGCGAGAGATCAGTGACGTCAGAGAGACATACTTAAACTAGAGTTACAATACCTAACAATTGTTCTATTTCACACAGGATTCACCCTCAAAGGGTCAAAACTGAATCACTACACACCCTGCTATGATACTAACAAAAAACATGCTGTTACATGCTGTATGCGTAGCTGGACACCTGCGTTGCCACTCCCCATTTAACCAGACCTTTTATAGAGAGTACTCTTTGCTATTTGACACAAGCCTTATTGACTGTTGTTAGTTGTTGATCATTGTCCTGGTAAAGTAAGCACGGTGATGGTGAGTGGCTCCTTTCAATAGAGCAGCAACTCTGTAAGACTGAAGTGCAACATATCTCTCATACCCACAGGTCTCTTTTCAGTGCTGAGTACAAACCCAGAGGGAAAGCTGAACACAGCAGTCAGAACATCTGCACGTCAGCCACTGTGAGTACAGTTAAACAAGAATTATATTGATAAGAATTGTTTGAGAAATAAATAATTGGTTACGATATGTATTCTCAACTTCACTGTTGAGACATGTTGACAAGTCAGTATCACTAGACACAGCTTTAAAAGGTTTAAAACAACTCCTAAATTTAACCAGATTATCTAAACCAGTTATCTGGAAGTCACATTATTGAAATTTGTAACCACACTGTCCACTGTAAACATCCTGCTGTATTACAACAGTTGCACACACTTGCAGGTTGGCAGTGCGGATGATTATAATGGGCATTTCAGGAGGGCTCACCCTTCTCCAAATCAGTGGATTAAATCATGAATATGATTAAACTAGTGGTTTTTTTTCATCATCCGACTGTTGACACTCCCTGATACTGTACTTAATGCGCTCCCTTCATCAGCCAAATACTATAATAATCTCTAGGAAGAATGGTGAAAACAAACAAAACAGTGAGACCTTTGTGCCTTCCTAAAAATGATCCCATCATGTGTCTGACGCTGTCAAGTCCCAAAACGTATGGAAGTTGTAATCATCCGTAATCTATTTTCACAACTTTATCAAACAACAAACCCGGAGCTGACTCATGAGGTAACACTGACCAACATGTGCAAGCTGACGTAGAAGCTCAGAAGATGTTTGTCCTATTTCATGTTTCCAGAATGAAGTAATACCCAGTTCAATTCAATTCAATACAAAACTTTATTTCCTGTGCAACTGATGTTCCAGTCAGTGAATGAAGTTATTGTTCATCTCAACATTTGGCTTGATCTTTACCACAACTTATCAATAACACATTTATTACACAATGAGATTTGCGTGTGAATGGGTGTGTGTTCTTGTTACAATCTGTCATTGATAGAAAGAACTCATTAAAATGTTGTTACTGGTCGTTTTAGCACCCGAGTTTTTTTTTTTTTAATTGTTGCTCCAAAACTAACCTCTTCAGGACTAGTGTAACCTTCTAAGACCATGAAGCCACAATCCCGATCACAAAACCAGTGCACAAGCCTCTGTTTGGACAGTTTACTGACCCCATGGACAAAGAGCCGCTGTGTGCGCCTCAGTGCAGCCATGGGTTCCACCAAATATGCCAACACTGTCAAGAGGCACAAACGATGCAACATTAATCTCCTTTCTGCCCCTGTGCAGAGGAGGAATAAATCAGTTTACTCACTTTAAGGAGCTGCATCCGTGTCTAAGGGCACAAAGCTTAGTGCAGGACATTTGCTCATTCAAGAAGAGGCACGATTTCTTACAGTTTTTGCCACCAAGAAAAGCAAAAGAAGATTACACGGTCTCAAGGACTCACAGATAGAGCCATAAAATGTTACATCTTGTAGTCCAAAACTGTGAAACAACTTTAGCTTCTGCTGACAGATTAGTTCTTTGGATTTATTGTATAAGCGTAAAAACATTTGCCTTTAATCTGTACAGTGTAGCTTTCTTTTTTACTGTATATTACCTGCGTGTGTATGACAAGAAATCTGTTAACTGCGGTGATTATCATGTAGAACAAATATAAGAAAAAAAAAAAAAAAAGTCTGTAAATCTGCCATGGGAACTCAAGTTCCACATTGGTCTAAAAGAAGACGTCATTGGATATTTTATTGAGAAGGCCACCAAGTCCCATCATTATTGGACAATCATGGCAGGCCCAGTAGTCATCGCTCTCTGACCAGAACTGGACACCAACAGTGATGTGCTCAGCGCGGGCACATGCTGCATTTATTTGCTCAGATCTACTATGGAAACCAAACAAGAAGAGCAAAGGGCGAGCATGAAATTCATTCAAACGACGCCTTTACTGAATGGGAAGTAGACGTCGCATCACGCACCGGAAAAGTGGACGAGCCCCCTGTAGAGTTGAATGGCGTCAACCTGATTGAGCTCATATAGAACATGTGACTTTGCATGCACATCAAATACACAAAGATGAGTGACAATGCTAGCAAAGCCACATTAGAGAACATGAACTGTACAAAGTAGAATGACTAAATTTAGTTTTTTTGGGTAAACATTATAATGCATAAAAATACCAACATCAATCCTAAAAAAAAAAAAATGCAGAGTAGACACACAGATGCTTCCAATGAACCAGTGCTTAATATCATTCCTAAATCTGTACGCCCTTTAAAAGGGGCATGAAAGAACAGACCAAAAAGGAGGAGAAAGGGGGATGTTGAGTGTTGAGGAAAACAACATGAGCTCCATTACAAAAAGAAAGCGCCACATTCACAACAAAGTAAAAATGCTTTTGGAGAGGGAGCTGGAGCTAATTCAGCTACTCCTTAGGAGGAGTGATTGTTAACAGAGCCACTGGATTAAATGCACAGCCCAACCACAACGTAATGGCAACAAAGTATCTTCTAAATGAAAGGAAATATATAAAAGTCCCTGTAAAACAAAAGCGATGCAAGAGAGGTTTTGCGGAACGCCAAGTTTCTCAAACAAAAGCATCGTAAATGTAAATGTTTGTCTGCTTTAGGTCTTTTCCTGCATGTATGTGCACACTCTCATGAACCAGCCAGGCGAGGACACAACCAATTTAGCCCGATTAACAACAGATGTGTCCAGCTATTTTAGTTCGACAAGCGTTCTCTGCAATAACACCATTAGTTGTCTCCTCATTTGCAATATCATTTTTCAACCATACGTTTTCCCCATCAGGACTCCAGTGCCTTTCGGTAGCTTTTCCATAACTTTGGCATAGCCAGCGACGCTCGGCATGCTGCTAACCAACAGGCTCGCTGCGGAACCTACATCAACAGAAACCAGAGCGCGCTGGAGAAATACAACATTGTCAATTGAAATGAGGACAACTAAGATGGTTCTGGAATCAGCAGTATATGAAGTCCTCTTGAGCAATGCCAACGCAAATGGTTATACAATGGAGAGTCAAAGAGACTGTGTGTTGCTGGTTTGAGTTTTGACTGTGTGATGTGTGCAGTTTGGGTTTGGCTTGGGAAGAGCCATATTTCATGGGGTTCAGAGGGTCGGGGGCTGGTACCACATTTTTGATACTCTGCTTGTACTGTTTCTGCAAACACAGACAATAGGATGGCTCGAAAACACGCATTATGTAACTTCTTTTTCCTTTTCAATTGGAAAGCCACTAGTATTATCATTCTCAACTTCTTCATCATCGTCACCAAACGACTGTCAGTGATCACACAGAACTGCACAACATCCAGGTTGTAATCCCTTTTTTTTTGGTGCATAAACACAAACCTGTGAAGATCTATCACTGATAATATTAGTTATTTCCAAGCAATGACCATATCACTCACACAGCATTCCTACCCTTATCCTCATGAATCCTGAAATTGCCCTTCAATTACCCCTGTGAGCAGCTTCAAAGTTACAAAATCATGATTCTATACTTCTAACAGCACTGTCTCGTGTGATGTACGTTCTGGTGTTGGTTTATTCCAGCTGTTTATAGCTCAAGCTGAGGACTTATTCAGACCTAAGAAGCCATTTTTACAGCCATCTTGCGCATCATGTACCTTTAGTTCAGCGTGACATGTTTGGTATTTTGGGAAGCTTTAGGAAATTCAGTTCCATATAAAATAACATCTGAAGAGCAAATCAACCGCGAAAAGTGGGCGACTGGCCCGGAGCCCCAGAGTCAGAAAGCCCAAAACTCTGGGTTCACTGCATGTTGATTGGTATTTGGTATTTTGATTGATTGCAAATTTGTTAGAGAATTTGCACCACTAAAGTATAATATCAATCATGCAGAGGCCTGTATTATTACATATTTCTGTGGACCCCTCTTGTGTCAAACTCTGTTTTTAAGATCAGATTACAACTATAAAATTTAACTATTTCAGATTAATTTTTTTTTTTGTTTGCTCACATGGTGCATATTCCTAAAACGTGTTTAATTAAATAATCACAATCTATTTGGCATATGGAAATAGTGGAACGAGTAAATGTGGCTATGTCCAATAGTTTACAGAAAGCTCTGATACGTTTGTTATGATCTATCCAGCAGAGAGTCCTGCAGAGTAGGAGAAGTTAACCCTAAAATCAAAGTATTAACTCAAAACTAACCACAGAATGGAGATAATGCACATAAAGCTAAATTCAATCCTAACTAAACTAAATGTAACTTGCTCATTAAAGAAGTGAGAAGTGGCAGAAATTAAATCACTTTGCAAAAAATATCCTCAGTCTAACAGCTAAACCTCAAAAAGGGAACCTAAAAAAAGGGGGGGGGGGGCAGCCATACCGGAGCACACATACACAAATACACACACCAACACACGCTATGACCTCTTCCCTTCTGTGATAGAACCCAGACTGACCTACTCGCAGCTCCTGACCGAAGACTGTCCTTTCTCCCAGCGCCGAACAGTTCCAGCGTCCATATCGGAACTGGTATTGACACTCATTGATGCCCATCTGGGCGCCTTCACCCACAACAATGATGGCGTCCGGGCGGTTCTGGCAGATGGCCCGCTGGCGAGGTGCCAGCCCGGGAATCTTGTTGCAGATGATGTTGGCACCCAGAGCCACCACCGAGGACAGGGCCCTGCAAAACAGTAAGAGAAACACACCGCCACACGTGCATGTGAGCATCCGTACACAAGCGTCGATAAGGACACAAACACATGTGCACATATCAACACACATACATGCATGCATGGGTACACACACACACACTCACGCACACACACACACACACACACACACACAGAGACACAGACTCAGTTCGAGCTTCCAGAGGATGGTCAGACTGACTCACTTATGTGAGACTCTCCAGAACAGGATTCAATTCAACCAGTGATTGATGCACGTTCCGTACTGAAGTGAAAGCTGTGCTGCATGAAAGTATTGCTATTTAATGGATTAGAGGTAAATGAAAAACCTGAAAACTTAATCCAACATAAAGCATAAAAGACACACACGGGGGAAACTTGCTAAAACAGCCCAGAGAGAGAAAACAAGATGCTTATTTGACTACTGACAATGCCATTCCGCATTGGTTTGGATGGTGGGACTTTGAGTAATGAGTTGGGGTTTTCGGGTTAATTGTTAGGTAACATAGTGGCATGAAGAGTTGCCAGACTTGACTCTTACGCAAATACAGTTTGTACACTTGCTCAGCGTCTTGTGATGCAGATGCAGGGTTCACTTTTTAACCAAATGTCACACAAAATATTATTCCTTATGATTTGTGTAATTATGTGTTTGAAACCTTTTCAGGGTGTAAAGTGCTGCCTATAAATTTCATGAGAGACTCGCTTTTGCTTTAGCCACATCCTAAGACCGGTTTGAATGGAAAATATGTAAGGTTTTCAACACTGGTCGAGTATTAATGTGCTGTATAGTAAATGGCACAGCTCCTCCTCAGCTCTCCTCAGGGAGACTTCATCACATCTGATCACTCCATGCGATAATATCAAAACACATGTTAGAGATGGTTTTGTGACCGCTGAGAAAGCCAAAACAGATTACAGCTAAACAAAGCGCTGACTCTCTCCACAGCTCTGTTTATAACCCTTGAAACCATGTAGATACATACTTTTCAAACATGTCAGGGGACAGGGAAGCCATAAATGAGCACAGAAGCATACGCCGGCTTTGAAGTATGACGTCGACCTCCAAAGGCTTCACCACAAACGGGGCAAACTAACGCAGGCGAGTTGTGTATCAGCGAAAAAAAAAAAAAAAAGCGACGGCGGCGTACGAGTGGGTGAAAAGGAAGAATGGGCGAGGGGAGGAAGAGAAACGGAGAGACCCTGATCTCTGTGGACTCTAGTTCACAGTGGCGTGGGTCGGGAAGAGACCCCCCTAAGACTAAGAACAAAGATGTGATCGCTGATTAGAAATCTGTCCTGGACAACCATGTTCCCCTTCCCGCTGGTTGCTTAAGTTTCTCCACACACAGAAAAACATAAACCTCAATTTCAAACACATAAGTTCAAATAAATCCTAACTGCAGCGAGACGTGTATCTGTTACCAAACTCAGGACTGCACACGCACTCTCGCTGCAGTCAGGAGGAGTGTACTACAGTATATAAAACTAAAAGTGTCGTTGTGTGTACATTGTTGATTTTGCAAAACCTGTTTTAAAAGTTGCCGCTATTTTTTGAAAAAAGAGAACCGTGGTCAAAATGTTAATGGGACAAAAGAGGATAATTCATGTTGCACCACGACACTGTTGGTAACTTCTAAACTGGAAAAACAACCACAAACATCTCAGAGAAAACAGGGAATTCATCAGGTGCGTTCAGTGTCCACAGTAAACAGTCAAGCCTGCGGCTGCTTTCTGACTCTCTCTGCTCTCTCTGCTGGTAAACAGGCTTGAACTCCTCTGACCCTCTGTGACCCCTCTGCTGTATATGTGGTCGTTCATGGCAACGATGACATCCAGTCTGTACAAAGCAAAAGGTCAGGCTCATTAAGACAAACTGGAGAAACTCGCTTTCTGAGCGTTCAGGGTGAATAGAGCTGATTTGTTTATATCAATCCAAAGGCAATAAAATGTATGAGTCATTTATATCACAGATATTTCAGTGCCCTGCTCAAGAACTTAATACAGCAGCACACTGATATTTTCAAATCAGTAACGACCTCCCCTCTTGGCTCTTTCTCATGTCATTCACCTGCTAATTCACAGAGTCTACCATGGGCAACCCAAACCATCAGACGACACCAAACAGAGAATTCCAGAGCTAAGCTTTTAAATCCCTGCATCATCAAAGTGCACAAATGCGATTCTGTTTGCTTAGCGTATACTCTGTGTGTACGCCAGCGGCTTGGGGACGGGCTCGCCCACGGTCGCACAGATCTCCCATCAGATAGAGCATCAACAGAAACTCACGCTGCACTCACTCATGTCACAGAACTCGGCCTGCACGGACGCTGCAGTAGCAGTTAATAAACATCAAGCTTATACAACACATAGGAGGCGACTGAATGTATTTGACAGAGTGCTGCAAAGTTTGATTATTGACACAAGAGAGATGAGCTGAGTTTTTATGGAAGTTTCTAAGCAACAGGTTAGACAGACTTTTTTTTTTTTTGCCACATTTGAACCTTGCACACACACACTGCGGGTAAACCTCTGTTTTGCATTCAAATTTCTTATGTTTTTATATTAATCAATCACCAGTCAACAACGTACAGCTTCCCCTCTACAATTAAATTTATATTCTTTAATAATATGAGATTATTCTTGACAAAACGTGGGTTTTCTGTCTGTGTTATATCGATTATAAAGAAAAAAGAAGAAAAAAACTCCTCCAGCATTAAACCTCAGATGAGCACAGGCCCTCTGCTGTGTGACCTGACAACAAGTTAATTTTCTTTGGAAAAACTTCAATCTGAACCAGTGTCAGCGGCGAGGGAGCTCACAGAATTCTTTTAATGGCAGGGTAGCGCGGCTTTAAGAGTAACTATAGTCTACGTCATGGCATACAGTGCGCTCACAGCCACCTACTCCATCACATGGAACACTTTGAACCTAACTGACACACTATTAAGCTCCCAGGCATGCATCTTCTACCGAGGAATGCACTCACAAAAATGCCTGAGACACAACTTAACTAAGTCAAGTGAATAAATGCTCTTCTTCTTCTTTTTTTTTTTTCGAAGTGCAGGAAATGAACTGTTATTTTAGTGCTGAATGTAATTTTCCTCCTTTTGCTGCTAATTTACAGACACAAGAGCTTAAGATGAGCCGTGCACCCAAGCTGTTTAATTCATTACAAAATCCTATTTACATCTGTTTTAAACTACTACAGCCACAGTTGCACACTGGTTAGGCCAGTGTGATATTAAAATGAAAATGGTCAGATTATTGCCACTGGAACATTAAGCGTGAAATTCCTTGATACTGGAGTGTGAGGTGGCCACCCACTGCTCTACACATTTTACAGTTGGACATGTCAAAACACTGGTTGTTCAGTTTTGAGGAAGGGGCTCTGCGTTATTTTGTATCCATATTACTTATTCTCCTCAGTTTTGTGGCTAAGGCTCAACAGAAAACATACTTAAATAATCCAAACAAACAATGGTGTGCAGCTTTAATGTGCAAGCCATCACTAAACTTAGAAGTGGAGCCCACTTTTAACTGAAAACCAGAAACCACATCTATTTCAGCATCAGGTTTGGGGTCTCCAGGCAGCAAAGGAAGGAGCGAGGGAGCATGGGTGAGTAATTATTTTGGAAGCTTTAGGGAAGCCAGTGTTCTCCTGCAAGAGTAATTCTCGTTTAATTCAAAGCCGCAGCGCATTATAGTGTCAATCACGTGCATGTTGCAGGGAAATACTTTTTAAGATGTGGCTTCAAACGATAACATAGAAACTACTGAGAATTGACCAGAGATGAGGTAATGAACAGAGACCATCTCTCACGCGCTAGGACAGGTTAACGGTGCACGCTTGCGTAAAAGAAAAAAAAAAAAAAAACTGCCTATAATGTGTTCACTTCTCCTCACGAGGGGAAGAAGACAGAATCTCAGCATCCAATTGTCTTGAACATCTCTGCCACTCTGTGGCCAAAATGAATCCATGTAGCAGTTACCCAGACGTTTTGTTTTTCTGATCTTGCAAAATGTTTGCAGCACGACAGCTTAACACAAACCATCACTGCTTACTCACAAGAAAACGCTCCTCCGCCTGCACACGGCACAATAGCGCGTTCAGGTTTTCACATAATTACTTTATTCCCACGTGGATCGTTTTCCCGGCGACGTTTCCACTGATGAGTGTTCACTAAGAGATTTGACGCTTGTCTAACATGGGGAAGTGTGTGAAACATATTCAAGAATTAAATTAAAATAACTGACTAAGTTGCATGTCTGCTCCGCCTGTTCCCTGTGCCGTTAGTTTGATGACACAATATAAACAAGTTGAGCTGAATCTCCAATCTGTGGACGCGGAAAACTAAAGAAATTCACCTCAGAACCGGCGTTTAATGGCTAAAGGAAAAGGGAAATATAGTCCGGTAAAAAGGCTGCACAGGAGCAAAACCAAAGCCGTGCGTCTTTGTGTTGCTGAGGATGAGCGCGCCACTCTTTGAAGTTAATTAAGGAGCCGTTAATTGGCTGAAACTTACAGGTAGCTGCCACTCGTCAGGATCAGGAAGATCTGTGGATAGTAGACTGACAGCAGTACACTGCGCGACGAGAAGATGATCATGATGACATTGAGCAAATGGCCACGTTCGGACTGATTGAGAAGGCGCGGACAGGATGAAAAAAAAAAAAAAGCAAAACTCCCTTAATTCACGGCTTTAAGTCCCTTTTCGCACAAAATCAAAAAAAAAAGGGTGCTGCGCGTCTCCGTGTCTTTGGTGCGGCGGCTCTACGCAGCTCCAAGCTCCCAGGGCCGTGTGTGCGCTGAGATTGGCTCTGTCATCTCTCAGCGGCGGAGGCTGTTACACAGTACTGTGGGTTCCCGAGCCGGAATGATGATGGTTTTAGGGATTTTGCATGGCAGAAAAGTGCCTCTCTCCACTCTCATGAGAGTCGTGCCTGCCATTGGGCAGGGAGAGACACTGCTATCCGCCCACTTTGCCACAACGGGACAATAGGGTGACACTGATCCGATCCCCGTTGGACGTGCAGGAGGTTTCATTCATCATCAACCCCCCCCACCCCCACCCCCACCCCACCACCAAACCACCCCACCCCACCACCGTCCCTTCCAGCTCCCTCCTCCTCCTCCTCCTCCTCCTCCTCCTCCACCACCACCCCACCATCCAGCCAAAAATAAACAAACATAGACGCTGGCTGTTTGAGCCTCACATCATCATCACAGCTCCATGTGCAAAAAAAAAAAAAAAAAAAAAAAAAAAAATCAGCACATTTCTTTGACAGTATGACTTTTGGACAAAAGTCCTCATAATATGACAGAAATGGTTGTCGTTATATTCCTGTATGGCGCTCTATGTGAGAGTGATTATGAAAATAATATTTTTTATCTCATAATATGGTACACTGGTTAAAACAGTATTATGTCCTCTGGTAGCAACTACTCCTATAATATTTCCTCAGAGACGCATGTTGTGGTCTTCAAATAAGACTAATTGACCTTATTATACCCTGTGGTAAGACTATAATATCGCTATAGGCGTCTACAATATTTTTTCTCTGTGCTGCGCTCTGATTGTATCTGACGGCCGCCACCCTGTAACATTCAAATACTCATTTTGTGACCCTGCTGTGAAGTTGTGCAATCATTCCCTCAAACTGCAGGACTGCTAAAAAAAAAAAAAAAAAAACTATGTAAAGGTGAAGATATAAAAATAGCACCATTGTTGCCCGAGCCTGGATCTGTGCAGAGAAATAAAATACTTGGGGAGATTTTGTCGCAGAGCTGAGTGAGTGGAGGGCTTTTATCGCCTCAGCATCGTGAGTCTCACTCAACACCTGCAGGCTCCAGCCATTGTAAATGAAGAGGGTACCATGAAAGATTTAGCCGGGGGGAGAGAAAAAAAAAGGATGGAAGGAATGAGCTAAATGCTCGGGCTTAGTAAACACGGAGATAGGTGACTTTCCCCTACCTCCACCCCCCCCCGCCTCCCCCCTCCCCATATTGGAGCTACTGTCATGTGATATGAACATCTGTGGAACTTGAAGTCAGTTACACGCTTCACTCCACTTGAGGTTCTCGCAGGGAGGGCTGACACTTTTCTTTTTGATTCACTGCTGCTGCAGGAAAATACAATGAAATCAGTACAAGAGCCTGATTGTTGTGTGGGCTCACTCATTTTTTTTTAATTTTACCAAGGAAAATGGGGTGTGTCCCCCGTGGTAGTTTATATTTCAGTTAATAACTTAAGATTGTTTCATGGGCAACTGGTTGCAGTTACTCCAAAAAAGCAAATGGCACATGAAAGGTTGCCACCTACAGCTATTGATGAATAATCTGTTAAAGTGTCTGAAAAGCTCCTGTAACATGTATTGATCGGGTGGGTTTACCCTCCACTGCATCCTCATTTGCCAGGTATGCATTGTTGCATACTTACCTGTAGCTAACAGGCCCCTGGGGCTTATTATAACTTCAAGTTTATTGTATAGTTTTAAGTTATAGTGTAAGTTTCTGGGGGTCACCTTCGAAATTAGAAATAATTTCAATTAATCATTTCATAACTAAAGAAATACAAAACAACAAAAACTTCCTACATGATTTTAATGAGACAGAATTTGTCATGATTCTAGTGTGTGTGTGTGTGTGTGTGTGTGTGTGTGTGGTGGTAATGGTAGTGGTGGTGGTGGTGGGGGGTGTCTCATTTGATCAGGCTTGGGAGGTGCTGCAGTAAGGGCCTGCGGAGAAGGAAGGGATAGAAGTCCTTCTGTGTTTATACATCAAGGTGAAGTATTGCAAAACAGGTAAAAACTCCGTCTGGGCAATGGAATGTGGAAATACAACTCAGTCTGCCGCTATTAATGAAGGTATGCAGGGGTGAGCTGGATCTGGAGCAGAGACAGCGGCTCAAATTATCTTGTGCGACAAAGGAGCAGGAGTCTCCTGAGGTGAACTTAATACATCTGACAGCGAATACGAATCGATCATATTGTCTGTTGGCATGAGACCTGATCTGCAACTTTTACGCACAACACATTAAGGTGCAGGCGTTTGTATATAATGATTAAAAGCTTTTCTTTTTTTTTTTTCTTTTTTTTAAATACACCTGCTGAAAACTGTTTTTTTTTTCATATGTTTTTTTTTTTAATCTGAGGTCAGAGGGCACTCTTTGCTTTCCTGTAAAAGAGTTTATTTGTCAGAGTGTCGCAATGGCTTTGATACTCAGGTTTGCGCATGTGAGCAGCAAAGTCTACGCATGAATCACAGGACATTAAAAACTCACCCAAGTCTGAGGTATATGATGCCAAAACACAGGAACACGTAGAGACTCCGCTTTCGGAGGGGTTTGTGCATGATCGTTACCACTTTGTCCAGAGGCCATGCACTGTAACATGAAGTGGTCACACTTTTTTCCGTTCACATTGGCAGCTTTCCTAACCCTTCCAGATGCACGTAGACCGCCTGTTTTCCGCGACATCAAGCTGAAGCGCCTTTGAAATCTTCGACCGTGTGAAATCCATGGTCCAGCGGCACAGGTGAGATGCTGATGTCGACCTGAAAGGTGGCTAAGAACTCCAAAATGAAACTTGAGAGAGGGTCGGACTTGAAAGGTGAATGAGTTCTTGGAGGAAGTGCCTCCTATTCGTCCTTACTTTCACGGGAGAGCCTAATTAACAATTCCCATTTCCTGCGCCTTGCAGGTAGAAAAAAAAAAAAAAACTAGTTGCACTCACTACAGCGCCCTGCCAGCCCTGTGCGCTTCGTTTGGTTTAAAACCTTTGCTCATTGTTCGCTGTTTCTATCCTTTGAAGACACCTTCAACTCAGTCCATGTTACTGACTTACAACAGCCAGGTACTCTAATACAGGTAACAAAAGGGCTACACGCCTCCTCCTCCTCCTCCTCCAGCATGGATATGCAGGGAATGGGATGGGCTTCCAGACTGCGCTCAACACGTGTAGTTGTTGTACAGAAAACTAAGAAGAACCAAGTGAAATTGCCTTTTATAGGCCTGTATCCCAGGCTCGGCTGGCGCTTGTCGCTTGCAACATTGGGTATTGCCCCACCAGTGTGGGCTCCCCGGATGGGCTCAGCCACAACAGTAAGCCCCATAAAGTCAAACAGACGAGGAACGGCTTTCCATGTGTGTGAATAAAAATGACTTTTGCATGACTAATAATGACCAATAATAAGGAACTGGCGTCATGATAACGATGTGTCAGGGAGGCTCTGTCACTCACTATGATTAACAGTGCAATGCCTGAGCAAAACAACACAAACAAAACATCAATATTCCCATTACTTGAGCTCCAGTCTGGGTGATGTGGATTTTGAGCAGATGTTCAGACTACAGAGTCAAGTCCTTTGGGAGCTATTGTTGTGACTAAGATGACTCCCTCTGGTGGCAACTAAACACTGCTGAACTACTGAACATGGAGAGACAAAGCTCTTCACTATAATGGGACTCCTGCAGGAGAGTCCCTTCAACATCAAGACTGCAGATTAAAATCTGATTGAAGATTTAAAAATGTATTAATGTGTGATATTAAACTAACAGGAAGCTTCAGACAATGGAATTAAGGGATTTTCTTTTCATCCCGTCATGTTGAATTAAAATCACCCTCTTGATATTTTGTAAGAAGCTTTTGCTGAAGTGTTTTTGTGCAACTGCTTGACATTTGAGTGTAATTGTGTGAGTTGACTGACTGACAGACAACTACAGTAAATACATTTTACTTACCTCTCGTTTTCCACTAAATTTCTGGGGTTAAGGTGAAGAAAATGAAAAACAAAAAAAAAAGTTCCTTTGATCACTTTGGTCTTTAATTTTTACTCTTTCTTCTCTAATCAACAGAATTTACATGTGTTTTAAAGGTTTCAATTCACAAATAGTCAATGAGCTGTTCCAGAAATGTCACTATAAGTGCCAGTTAATATACTTACCACTTCTTTCTTTACTTTTGTTTAAATCAAAATTCCACTAAAGTTGTAGAATTAGGGAGGAGGAAGTCTAATATTGTATGAAGAAGTGATGTATTGTGATGTCATTTCGAGAAGGCAACGCTGGTCATTTCAACCATACCATCTTTTTTTAATGACACAACTTAGATGTCATCAGAAAAACAAATGTCTCTGCAGCAAACACTGCTCTGTCTGCTTTGTTAGACATATAAGGAACCCCTTCCTCTTCTCTCTAAATGTTATATAGACTTTGTGCACTTTCCTAAAAGCACACATGAACCATCAGTTCAGTATATTTCCAACGAACGGCATGAAAAATGGGTAACGTGTTGTAATAATGATGGCATAAACTAAAATTACAGACATGAGCTATCTGAGCACAGCGACTGCCAGGCTGTTGTTGACCACGAGAAACAGACAAAACCACAGAGACCTTTGTTTCAAGACATCCCTGCATTGTGGTTTCAAGGCCTTTTCCTTCAAAACATGCCCATCAAAATTCCAGATGGATTTTAGAAATAATGAAAGTCAACACGCGGGCCCAGGATGACATAAAAAAGACATGTATTTGATGTCTACCCTGTAAAAGATGGTCTTGTTTGTCTTCAAATGTACATAGCTCATCGTCGAGGCCTGGGTGGGGATGGTCCTGTTTAGTTTAATTAAAATGTTCAAAGCACCAACGCTTTTTTTTATTAAAGACCAGGGACAGTGTGCGTCAGTGTTATTTGTCACCCGCCATTGTCGTTACAGACATGTCACACGCATCCACGCTCGTTTTTTTTTGCACGCTCTCACACATTCCTGTGCACGCTCTCACACATGATCTGCCCCTCGGTGTCCACACATACAGTAAGTATGCATGCAGACTCACAAATCAAGCCGTAGACACGCACGCACTGCGGACACACACAGAGGCTCTCACACACGCTGCACTTGGGTGGTATGTGGAGGATCTTGTGACACACTGTTTATTTAACTTCAAAAAGCTGAGGCAGGGATGAGAGCATTTGGGTTAGCAAGGACATATCACTCTGGGTAAGTCATACGCCACATCACTGCCTGTGCTTTATGCTGCATTACAGGCCATTGTATTTGAAATATTTCCCTCTCCAGTCTCCTGAAAGCCAGTTGCTGTCCTCCTTGCTCTGTACTTGCCCTCTTCTTAGTCTGCTCCATTACTTTAACAACTGTCAGCCAAACTTTTTCAAGATTGCACCATTGTGTATCTGTTCCTTTTCATCTGCATGCTCTATTCCCAAACTGTGGAGGGGAAAATGTTGGGAAGACAGGGGGAAAAAAAAAAAGAAAGAAAAGAAGATGGGGATCATATTTTGGCTAGCACGGGATGATATGTCGCACTGTCTTTTTGAATATTATTAAGTACTCTTGACCGACAACTAAATAAGAAAACCCACCGGTTGCCCATGTGTTTGCATGGGAGCTGGTTCAGCTGGAAACAGTGAGAGGGCTGAAATGCAGAGCGTGCCAAACCATGGAGTGGCGTCTGGGGCTGGGTCCACCGCATCTACACTGGGCCCCAGGCAAGAGGGGGGAAACGGCTGTTATGGACTCACAAAGTCCCCCTCTCCATCCCCATCAGCCATCTCCTTCTAACTCTGCGTTTCTCCCTGATCTTAACACTTCCCTCAGATTGAGCTTGAGAACATGAAGCAGTCAAGGGAGCAGCCGCAGAGGAAGAGGATTCACTAAGCTCTGCTGAAAGAAAGTGACCTTTTGGACCTGGATGTCAGATGTCTCCTCATACATCTAACTGGGAGGTCAAAGGTTAAACCATCCCTACCAATCCTCCTATCCTGGCCAATCGGTTTGACCTTTTCCTCTCTCCTGTTCGGTCACAGCTGTGGACAAGGAAACAGGGTGTGGTCTGATTAATTCCTCACCATGCTCTCTGATATATCAGCTCCTTAGTGCCTCATTTGTGTGCATGTGCATGTGCACACGCATGCAAACAGATCTGCCAGGCTGGGCCCGCGTGTATCCCAGCCTGCTTCTTACTGGCTGATTAGCCCGGGCTGAAATGCTGCGCCATGCCCTCTCGATGGAAAGCAGGTTTTCTGAGGGTTGGCCCCTCTTGCTAGTGTCCGATACCACTCTGGGAGCTTGTGTAAAGTTTGAACTGAAGCTCAAAGGGAAAGCAGCGTCTTTTCTCATGTTAAAACCTTCAAACACTAATTTGCAATGTTGCTATTTTAAATAGGGTTCACTTCTTAGCAAGGCTGCTAGCCAAACTGTCATGGGTGTTTTCCTGATCAGGCCAGGGCTCCGAGACAGAACAGGGAGGCAGGATCAGTTTACCCAAATCTGACAGTCTGGGACACCACGCCAAAGCTGTAGCCTCTGTTCAAGAGCACACTCAGTAAAATGAATGAAATGGCTTAGAGGAAAGGAAAGAGTCCAGTTTCAAGTTGGAGAGGCCTGAGAATGACTGAGATTAGGATTTGTTGCTACTGTGCCATGTGTCTAGACCTGGCTCGTGGGTATATGTGTGTGTGACTGTAGCTGGGTATGTATGTTTTCACAAAAGTAATATAATAAACACTTAATAATTACTCTATATGATAGTTCAGCAGGAATAAATTCTGCTAGAGCAGATCATAGTGCCACCTTCAGCAAGATTTACCACAAGACAACATGTTGACAACTGACGGTTTGTTTTTCTGGTTTTATGTCACCGCATCTGATTGACAGGCTAATATTCACTAATGAGTGGGACGTGCAATGAAATACAGTCTGAAAAATAAGTCTGTAAACTTCATACATGCCAGTTCACCAGCGATCTGTAATCAGTTGTTGAATATACGATTTCAAAAAGAGTTTCGACGAATCTCTTCAGCTTTTCCTTCCAAAATGTCAGAGACGATACATTGAAAAACCAGAACAGGAAGTTGACGCTGTCTGTGGGGTTTTGAACAGAAGTTATATTATCTTCGAGATCACTATACCATCAATGGCTGTACCCACATCCAGACTATGATACTTTACATAGAACACAAACTAACGCACCATAATGTATACAGCCACACACTTCATGCTGCCATTTTATTCTCTAAAACTTGTATGCAGATGCTTGAATTGAAATCAGATGGACAAGAGGCCATTGTGACACATCAGTTTGCGGATGGTTCTGCAAGTTGGAATGAAAATGGGATATTCATGAAAGGGTGTATGTGTTTTATGGACATGGAGTAGATGGTGGAGTGCATTAAGGGCATGTTACCGCTCTTTTAAGATTCTTATGGACACAGTCCAGTTTAACTTAATAGAAGATGAAAAACATTAAGCTGATGACAGGGATGGCTAAATGCAGGAAAAAATGATTTTCATCACTGAAAAACAAAAAAGACCATTCTGAATGTCTCTGAAACAAAAATGACAATAAGAAATAAACAAAAATACACAAACCACATTCAGTCTCCTTGGTCAGGGAATGAAACCCAAGCATTTACATTCACAATAAAATCTGACAGACATATGGCTTGTGTCTGTAGCTAAGGCCCCAGACCTTGTGTGCAGTGGAGCAAATACAAGCAATACTCTCTGTTGCCCTCTAATAAGCCTGAGGATATGAGAAAAGGTCTGAGAACAGACAGAATCCATGTCAATTTGGCACTTTGGACGGGGCTTCATCTGAACTATTAATATCATGATATGTTCCCCACGTCCAGAAGCAACAATTCAACTGTATAATTGCTGTTTTATTTTCAAGAAGGCAGCTCGAGTTCAAAAAACGGCATTAATAAAGCATAAATGACATAAAACAGTTAGTTTGAGGTTCACTTTAAGACATTTAAGGGTGTTCTTAGTATCTCCAACATGGCCGCTACTACTTGCATCTTGAACCGTTGATTCTAGCGCACATTTGGTCTCATTGGCTGGGAGCTATTAGTGAATATTGTGAGCAGGTTTTGCCTCAATAGGCAGGAATATGGATGAGATAACATTGCAAAACTGAATTAGGTATTAACTTTCCTCCCCTTTTGGGTAAACTTTGCAGATACATCAAATGCGTGCTTTGGCGTTGGAGTTTACATACCTGTGAAAGCTAAACAGAGAGCATTGACTTAAGGTGTGGCCCCCATATTTGTATCTGACCGCAGATATCACGGGCACAAGTGCACGGGCACACGCGCACACACACACACATGCACGCACACACACACACATGCACACACACACGCACACACACATACACACACATGCTAACCTCACTCTTGAACAGCTGGGAGTGTTTGCAGTGCGAGCGGGTCGTTCGTTCTCTGCTCTGCCTCACACAATGATCCGTGCACTGTCTGTGTTTGCACTGCACCCAGCTCAAACAGCCTGTATTTCCGTCCCCTTGCCACTCGAGCACACTCTGAGGCTCGCTTTTGTGAAGACGCACACAAACCGGGAAGGCTTGGCCTCAGGTCACACTCGGAAAACAAGGGCCAAGTTCATTGAGAAATCAAGTAGAATGTCAGAAATGCACCTGATACATTTTGCTCCGTGTTTTCTCCTCCGGCAATTGATAATGTTCTGGCATTCCAATCAGGGTCACTGAGATATTAGTCATGCACTATTTCATTTCCTTAACAATAGCAGTCACGAAGACAAACCTGCTGTCAGGAAGAAGCTGGTACACCGAGTTCACAAAGCCAGAGGAAGCTTGTTGTCCTCGCTTTCACTTCTCTGCTCGGTTATAGAGAGGTTAAAAAAAAAAAAAAAAAAAAAAAAGATAAGAAATGAACTCCAGGCCGTCTTTACAAAAGGCATTTTCAAAAGAGCAATGTCTTTTACAGTCTTAAATCACGTCATACATTACATTTACAATGAAATTATATTGAAGTCAGATCAGCTTGTTCTTTAATTTTCTCAGAATTTCATTATTCTGCTGATGAACCCAACGTAAATCACTCCGAGTAAGTGAATCAGCTGAATGTTTGAAATGTTTTTTTTTTTTTTTTTTTTTTTTTTTTTTAAAGTGTTTGGCCATTCTCAGTCCACTCCGTCTCTGCATATGCCATTCCCCTCAATCCATCCATGCTGTTTATCTTCAGCATTGCGTTTGGCAGATTGAGGTTTCTATACCAATGGCCTGATATGTCTGGATATAGGAATGCGGTTTTCCTGTTTTGGCACTGTCAGAGTGTCTTTTCATATACCATCCTGACATCAAACACTGGATATGTAATATGTAAAGGCCATCTGTGGCGTTCAACTCCTGCTCGCTGATGGCTTGGCAGCTGTATAGTGAGGCCTAATAATACCGGCCTGATAGACTGCGGTATGAAGAAATGGCACAAAAGTATTTCCTTGCAGTGCTGCCTTTTTCAGGAGGGCTGATGTGAAGTGATATTCAAGCTAGATTTGCTGTTGATATAAGGGAGCAATTAGCCAGACCAATCATCCTTCAAATCACATCGTGGCTTGTGCCAAGATTTGTGTTATGCAATGGTAATATTTCTCCTCCCCCGGGTTTAAAGCTCATTAAACAGCTGGTACATTTTGTTATTTTGTTGTAACGTTTACCTCTTTACATTTTATTTTATTAACATTTAATTAGACTGAATGAAAATAATTAAATCAAGAGCATTAAGAAGGCAGCAACAACAATGTCTCTTCAATTAAAAGAGAATAATTAAAGGAACAAAACAGTGTGAGAAATTTGAAGTGAAATACAATTTATTGTGAACAGACTGTGGCACTTAGACCCAGGCAGGAAGTGGATCACCATGGGAACTAGTCCATAGGAGTAAGGTGCTTCCAATTAGAGGAAACTTCCCCTGGAGCGTACACACTGGTGGTGGTGATGAGGGATGGCAACATCTTCATGAGAGGGAAACTTCTGATTGGATGGTTTGATGGGAGATGGTCAGGCATCCACGGCCGAGGTGGTGAAGGGGTGGAGCTTTGACAGCTGAATGACAGCAGAGAGAAGCAACACTTATAATATTCGACAACTTGTAAGAGATTGGCTTAGGGCCGGCGTGTCAGGTTGTGAATGGATGAATACGAGAATGAGCTGGTGGAGCTTAGAGATAGCGGGAAACAGTGGTTGTGACTTACAGGGCATGCACAAGGAGATAGTCTTCATATAGCTAGTTAGTTGTTCTTCATTTCCTTGCAATCACATGGTTTTCATTCAATCACATGATCAATCACAGTTTGCCCAGTTGTCATCATCAAAGTACAGTAGCGTGGAACTCTGGTCACGTGGCAATGTGGTGGTGATATGTGAGATCATCACCCCTGAAATCACACAACCACCTGTCCATCCACTGAGAAAGACCATGAGATGCAGTTGAAAGCTCTGTCATGGCTGTGGTGTGCACAGTGCTGTACACAGGTTTGTTGCATGTTGCACCCAATAAAATGAAAATAAATTGAGCCTTTGTCCGCTTGGTTATTAAATGTAACAGTAAGTGAACCTTGAGTAATCTTTCTACATTTCAGGTTACGTCTTATCTTCATGTGCAGAATTTAAAACGGCTGAGTAGCAAGAGAAGAAAGAAAGAAAAGCCCAATTTCTATCGTGATAAAAGCCTTTTCTCCTCATCTCTCAGGCCTCTGGATGATCGCCAACTCAGTCTGTGTTTAAAAAGTCTTCTGTTTTTATCTTCTCCCAGACTAACATATCGTCCAGTTCCAGCACTAAGTGGTAAAACACCAGATCTCAACAAGGCACATAAAGATTAGAGTTCTGTAGATAAAACCCCAAATTTATACAGCTTTGTTTTTTACTTCAGAAGTCATTATCCCACTTATTTTATCTCTCTCAGCAAACACTACTTTTCTTATCTTTTCTTATTTCATATTATCGTTATTTGAGAATATCTCATCCAACACATACTTGTAAAACATACAGCCCGTTAATTTATTTATCCCAGCTGTAAATATCTGCACAGAGAAGGAGTTACAACCTGAGAGCATCAAAGATAGGACACAAAATATGTCACAAGACCAGAATATGAAATTAAATGAAACCCTAACATGTTAATACATTCTTGATTCTGTATGGTGTGTGTGTGTGTGTGTGTGTGTGTGTGTGTGTGTGTGTGTGTGTGTGTGTGTGTGTGTGTGTGTGTGTGTGTGCGTGCGTGCGTGCGTGCGTGCGTGTGCGTGTGTGTGTCTGCGTTGTCTCTATGAGCTGGACTTCCTCCCTCAGGTGGGTTCATAGTGTCCCGGGCTTCTCTGGCAGCCTCGCACTGGGCCTGGCATCGGGCTGCTTGTCAAACACAGGTCCTCTTTGTTGTGTCAGCCACACACTGAACCTTGCAGGGGCCTCACATACACAAAGGAATGTTTGGATGGATCCATTACACAGCCACACACACTGCTTGTTTGCCTGTTTGACTCCACAACAGTAATCTGACATCTAAATTGGGTCAGGGAGGTTCCTGTAGTTCGTGTAGAGGCTGGACAGTGAGTAAGGACGCAGCCAGAGAAGAAGAAGAAGAAGAAATGCTGGAGAGACAGTTAGATTATTCTGGGTCAGGACGGTCACAGTGAGAATCGCTTAAACTGTCAGGAACAATAAACGTGTAAGACGTCGTCCTGGTGACATCGGTGACAGCTTACCGACTATCAGTTTGCATACCAACACATGTGTTACAAAGGGCAACCAGACCGCCCAGAGACATGCATCAGCCTTTTTTTTTTTTTTCTTTTTTTTTTCCAAAGTAGAAATGAATTCCGTATGAATACATTATCTGAGGCCATTTTTCTATTAGGACTGTTTACTTCAGCTTCATCTCTTTCCAGCTGTTCCAATGCATGAATACCACACAATTTGCAAGCACAGTCGACACACACTCCTATTTCAACTCTCATCCATCTCCTAGCCTCCGGTTAACCCCACACTTTTCTCCCTGTGTGTTTGTGTCTGTAAAAGGCCACTTTGTTGTGTCTGAGCAGTGAAGCATCCCAGTGAGCAACGACTTCCTGTGAGAAGTGACTGCTATTTCAACTCCAGAGCACTGGGCTGCCTGCGGTTTGTCTGTCTGTCGGTCTGGGTGTCTGCCCTCAAGCAGGAAGAAGACATTTCCGCTGAGACAGAAGATTGACAAGCAGTGTTGCCAAAAACCCAGAGCTCCCTACCAGCAGACTCGACTCCACTGGAACTGCAAACAGAGGGCATTCTGGGTTGTTTGACAGCAAGGTCAAAGGGCACTTAAGGGTTCCATTGGACTTGGTCTGTGGCCGCTCGGAGGGGGGTTCCTCCTTTCTTCTTCTTCTTCCTCTTCCTGTGTCTTCTTCATGTCCTCTTCAGTTCCTCCTTCTGTCTGGTGTCAGGCCTTTGGGTGAAGATGACAACAGCGGCTGGTGGACACACAGAAGGGGAGCCATCCTCCACACTGAGCCATTACCTCAGCCGCCACCAGCAGGACAATGATGTTTTCAGTCATAGCGTAAAAACCCGTTATAAACTAAAACTTCAGAGACATGAAAGGCTTCCCATTTGGTTTTATTTTTGCTGCGGTGCCACACTTTTTTACTACATGCATTCCCTCAGAGAATTAAAAGAACGTCTCTTTTGTTTGGACAGTCTTATAACAATTAGGCCGAGTGCGAGGGTAAAAGTCATCATCGGCTTCTGATGAGAGGCCGCTGTAATTGTGGAATGTCAATGTAATGGTTGTATAAGAGGCATTTATGTGGACATGACTCCCAGAATTCCCAGATGATACAGTCATTTGTAATTAGTTAATGAACAAATGTAAACGCTTCAGTATCTTGGACGGTGCGCTGAATTTTAGAGGCCCACATTTCCAGAGCAGCATTTTCTGGTCTTCGACTTCAGTCGTAACATAACCAAAAGTGACTGTAAGAAAACAGAGACCAAAATGTTCTTCCGTTCCCCACACGCTGGTCTTCAGAGTATTTATTTTATTCTTCATAGACATTATTTGTTTTTGGTCAAATCAGCCACCTCCATATCTCCTGGAGCCAATATTACACCCGGGAGTGGTTGGCCTATGAGTGGATTAGGACTTTTCCATTGACCAGCGGTTTGCAGAGGTTATAATCTTGCACCCCAAAGACAGATTTCCCGTTAAGCCCAGGAAAGCTGTCTGACACCACTTACTGGAATCTAGAGGAATTTGTAGCAAATGCTTGCTGGCAGAGGTGCAGACGCACAGAAAGTGCACAGAAAGTGGCAGATAGTAAAAGTGGACAATGCAATTCTACTTTTTTTGACCAAAGGTAAACAAGGGCAATAAATTTGTCTTTCCTTTATCTTTATTTAGCTTGAAGAGAATAATGGCTCCCGAACGTGCACAGTGCTGGCGCCGCTAGCTGTCGGACAGATAAATCATTCATAACCAAGCGATTAAATATATTGAGGGATATATTGGTGGTTAATGGGCGGTTGGATCCTGGCACTCCTGTATGAAATTCAGACTTGACCGCTGTCATCAGGAACCCATTCGAATGATGATGTCTTTGGGAATCACAGCCCATCTGTGTGTGGTACAATAAATTAGAGCAATATGTCAAACAATCAGGTCAGTACAGTGTAATCTCAATGTGAAATGTTTGAAACGTTCGGTTCGAAAACATGCTCTTTGTGATGTGATCTGTGCAGGACTCCCTTCAGCAGAGTCCTGTACGGATTACTTTTCTGTTCTGACAAGTGCAATATTCCTGAATATTGCTAACATTATCAGAAAAACCTAAAGTGCCCCAAATTTGTGTTTTCTGGTGAATAAAAAGTATTTGTAAAACACCCACAGTTTGATACCTTTATGAACATGAGCAGCTGATTGAAAGACACTGGAATAAACCTGGAAGTGACAGCTGAGTCCTCCCAGTAGATGGAGACAGAGTATGCAACACAATATTCATCACAATGAGCTTGTGTCACTTTGAAATCAGTCTGTATTCTCCCTTAGTTGACTATGAAATGAAAACATGCACAGGAAATGCATGAAGTTAGAATTTTTTTTAAAAAGATTTTGAAGTGATTTTTTTTTTTTTGCTTTTTACAAGACAGACAAAAAATGAGAAAAGCCAGAAAAAGCTAGAAAGACAGGCTGATCATGGACATGCACACTCTCTTTTTGCATAAAACCTTTCAGCGATCTTGATCAAACTGAGCTGGTCTTTGACTCTGATCCATGTGGACACCCAGCAGAGGGAGTTGTTGGACAAGCATTGAGGCAGCAGCAGAAAGGAGGTCCTTACTTCAGGCAGCCCCAGTAGTGGAGCCAATGGATCCGGCCTGCATGGAGCTGAGGTCTGACTGCCCCCCCCCACTCCCACCCCACCCCCAGTCCCTCCGCCATCTTAATTGCTGTCATCTTTACAGAAGTGGCTTACGGCTCCGAACTAGCGCCGCGATAACGGACTGTCCCAACACTGTGGACATTAGTAGGAGATTTACCACTAATCTCTTAATCATATGCAGCAATTCCCTTACTGTCGAAGTGAGCGTTTTATTTCACTCTTTGCCTGTATCATCTGTATGTCTGCGGCGTCTCTCTGCTCATTTTTACTTGACAAAGCTCAGAGTAAAAAGTCTCTTTCTCTCTTTTCTTTTCCCCCACTTTATTAATCACCATGAAGTGAAGTTGAGACAGATCTACCAGCTGGCTGAGGGAGGCCTGGTCCCTGCTTGCACGCCACTGCACACATGAATATCATTAATAACTTCATTAGCACTTCCTGACTATAGCCAACACTACAGTGGACTGTATGTATGTGTGTGTAAGAGAGTGTGTAAAGGGGGGGGGGGTCCTCTTGACTCTTGATTGCACACGGCTTTCTGGATTCGGAGGAACACATCTCCTCCAATTCCAGCTCGCCGTGTGATTGAAACAGTGTCTGGCCCGGACACCCCAGGCTCCCAGTCCCACAAGGCGTATCGCTGTACAGTAACAGTACCCCTATTAAGATTCAAAAAGAGTTTGATCAAAGATAGACGTGCTCACTTCTCCGAGTCAAAGTGCATTATAGCACGGGGCTCTTTTTTAGCATGTAGCACAAAGCACTTAAACATCAAACATATGTAAATACTCTGTTTAATAATACAATCTCTGGGCCGATCTCGACCGGAATGAATGGTCAGAGCTGTCTCCTCTCATAGTGCGAGGATTGACGTTAAAAATCTGGAATATATAGGTAGTGGTAAAGAAGCTGAATAATAATCACAAACGCACTCCGTGATCTGATTATTCCCTCGTGAGGAAATGTCATTCATGTCCATGATTGCGTGGAGGAAACTTTTTAAACCTTGCAGAGCAGCATGGTTTTTGTCAGCACCCTGCATTAGTTTTTTATGGACCCGCCAGTACACCCACCCAGTACGACTGGTGGCACCACACTCCTCCTTAGGAACATGAGCCTTTTGGACTTTACTCAAGAGCACCTCAACCTTTAGAGAAATCAAATTCTGACCACTGTTAATGGATAAGTCTGGTGATTTTATATTCATTTATGTATTTTTCTTATGATCAACAATTGTAATGAAAAGCAACAATGAGCTGAATCCTACTTCTGCTACCTTCTCTGTGCTACAGACCTCCACTGTTATCCAGAAACAATTAAAAACACATCATCGAGCCACAGTGAACAACATTGTGATAAACATGAGCGCTGTAGTTTGTTTTGAATCTAACCCACATAAACCATTGTGCTGCTGTCAATGCTCTCTGGCATTTTGAATCCGCAGATAAAAATAGTCCCCAATAAATACATTTTTTCCTACAGTTTGGCTAACATCTGTAAAAAACTACAGTGCCCAGAGTGTATATATTCATGACCCATTTTTTATAGTTACATCCTCAGGAGGGACACACGAGCTTGTGGCTGAGTGCCACAGACAGGATAGGGAAGTCAGAAAGAATTGGAAGCTGGATTACTGTATTGTTGGTTTTGTTGACAGTTACAAACATATGGTGCATATCCAGCTGCATCCTGCCCTTTAAAAGATTTTTTAAAAATAGATGTCACGATTTGGATGTCATTTTTTGGCTTGTTCATCATTTCTGATAGAAAATTAGGACATACATAACATTGTTACCCAGTTTGCACAACATAGAGTGATCTACCATAGAGTGCACAGTGAGGGATTACTACAGGCATTACATCTGTGCTCAATTTCAGTTTTTACCTGCAAATAAAGCTTGTTTGCAACCCATCTGATCATCTCACCTCTCATGTTTCTTGCCCCATAGAACCTGATCGTAGTAATGTTGAACCCTTCCAGATCTCAGTGTGCGACAGTACTGGTAGAAACAATGGCCAAAAATACCACCCGAGTTGTGATAGACCTGAATCATCCTTTAATATGGTAGACAAGCTGGAATACAACTGCTTTCATTACATTTTATTTAATACTCTCTTGTTTACTTAAGATTTCTCCGTCTGTTTTTTCTGCATGTGTCAGCAGGCATCCTGAAGCAAACGGCCAGAAAATATACTGCTACTAATTAGATTATCTTTCCTCCAAATGCTTCAAAGATTTGGGGAGAGATAAAAATCAAGATCCGCTGACCCAGTAAATTATACTGACTGATTGTGCACCAAATTTCCTACAAGTACACAATCAGTCTTCGCTGGATCCAGACCAATTTGCACCTTTTAGCAGAGCAGACCCCAGAGCCAGAAACAGCTCGACTCTAATGCTCGCTGCACGACTAAACTCCTCTGCTCGAGCTGCCTTCTAATCACACGGGTCAAATGGAAGTTCACTGAGTAATATTCACATATGCGCCAATTTACACTGATCTCCTTCCTTTGCTTCATGTTTAATTATAACACAGAGTTAGAATCAACTCTTTGGCCGTGTATTTCATCAGGACAAATACTCTGTGGTCTTTTACACAGCAAAAAGTGAACACAGATGCCTTTTAAAAGTTAAAATGAGAGCGAGAGCCAAAACAACATTACAGAGAAGCTCCATGAGCTCCCTTTTTGATTTATTATGCCTGTTTCCCCTTAAATCTCAGTTGAGCAAAACTTTTTTTTTTCTTTCTAGTAGTCGGTGAGTCTTTCTCTTGATCCATCTCGACTGTTTCAAATTCATTTCCCGCCCACCCCTCCCCTTCGAGCTCTGTCATTGGGGGAGACAGCTCTCTGTCTGTGATGCAAGCAAATTTGTGGTGATACCAACGCAAAGCGACACCCGGGGTGGGGACGCCCAGTGTGCTGATTCAGCCTGTGTGAAGAAGGAGGGGTGAAGGGAACGAAGGAGATTCGCAGAGAGGGACTCTGTGTAGCAGCCGAAATATCTTCAACACAGCTCTGTGACAGAGGGACGGCTTTGTCTGAACAGGCTCACCAAACTTTAGACGCGAGAACAGATTAGAAATACACAAGTAGGAGGTTTGATTTCAACTGGAGATAAGTGGTTTACAGTAAAATACACTGCAAATGTTTCTATTAATAGCCTTCTTGTAAATGAGTCCTATTTTCCTTTCCCCATATATGTGCATTTTTTACAGTCCTCCAGTTCTTAAAGATCCTTGACCTCGCTTGACCTTTGAGCGTTCCACCACAAAGCAAGTGATTGTTCTGGCCATGGACATGGACAATGCATGTTTGTCATCTCTGGGAGCAGTGGTGGTGGTGGTGGGGGTGGGGGGCAAGAGATATACAGTAATCGTATTGTGCATTGACCAACGTTTGATTGCTTCATGTTCTAAGTTCTTTGAGGTCACTTGTTATAAGGGAAAAGAGTATGTTGTTATGTGATAAATACACAAATCTGACCACTCTTTATACTCATGCCTTTCCTGTTGTGCGCTCAGCTTTTCTTTTTTCTTTTTCTCACAGCACTGGCATTCGACTGCGGATGATAATGGTGGTTTGAAGTGTGAGGCCAACATGATCGTTTCATAAACAGAAAAGCAGCATTTGTCATGGCTGCTTTTGACAGCTCATGACAACATGTGATGAATAACACATGCTGTGTTGAGTAAGAGAACCGCAGCAGGGCTGTGGGGATGGCCCAACAGACAGTCTGAATCGGCAAAGATCTTCTGGGTCAGCCGGAGGGATAAAACCCATAAATGGAGACCATCCAACAGCACTGACAGGGATCAGATGCAGTAATGTCCCGACAAACAACAGGGCCGGGCCACATGAGGTAAACATTAGATGCCACATGCAAAAATCGCTTGTGCACTGACACATGCAAAGCACACTGCACAGACAAATATATGCACATAATGAATGCAGAACACACGTGTACATGTGCTTGAGCCACAGTTTTATTCATGCTGCATGTGTTTCTATGAATGTAGCAACAAAACAAGATTCCTGCTATATTTTGATATTTGAATCTGCAGCCAACTGTTTTTCATTTGCACTGGCTGGGGTGAGCTAGTCCATGGAGTCCCATGACCGAAAATAGACAGTTCATCTGAGTGTGTTATCAAGGCCTGCCCCACATCTTGTTAAGGCACGTCTGCCAGCCTATCTAAGCCTATCACTGTGCTCCGAAGGAAAACAAACAAGACCCACATACACATCTACAAAAACACTTGGCTGCATGGGCGCCCATCCTGACAGACTTGTCCTTAAAAAGCAGGTCACAGGTAAATTGAGGGGAGTCCAAAGCCTTGTTTGTGTCCCAGCATTGCCGGCCTTGTGTCAGTGTCAGGCTGACTTTCTTGCAGAACAGAGCATATGGGCCAGCTTTTGTCAAAAATAATAGGATGAAGTGCCAGACCTGAAGTGCCAGGGGAGCCCACGTGATCACTTTACCTGAGATGACCCTTCTCCACATGAATGTGAGTCACCCTATGGGTGTTGCTGCGGTTTTTACTCCTCCTATAATAATGTAACATGACCCGTTGTGCACCTTAGACTAAACCACCAGCTGAATGCTTTGCTCTGGATCTTTTAAACCTATTTTTGATGTAGTCATAACTAAATTTGACCTGTTGTATGGGATCTTTGCCTGAGATATTGGAGTGCCTTGTGGTTTTTCACATATCACAGTGATTTCCTATTAATTTGGCATTTGGCATTTGGCATTTGGCATTTGGCATTTGGCATTTGGCATTTTCTTATACATTTTTGAGATATTTTGCTTTTGCAAGTGAAGAGCATAAGATCCTAGAGCCTGAATCAACACATCAGAACCCATATTTATTGTAATGATCACAAAGATGTGCTTAACCAAATTGCACCCTCATGATTAAAGACTAAATATATGAAACATTTTATGAAATCCTGTATAATCAGCAGACATAAGGAGGGCATACTCTAAGCTCAGTGTATTTTAAACTGTTGACTATGAGGAACACTACTCCACAGCTTTTATGGTAATGTTATAGAAGTTTGGTGTTGATACCATAAACTATCTTTTGAGTACCACAGGTACCAATTCCTGTAATGACATTACATTTATATGACATGGGCTTTTATTGCAGATGCATCTCTGATAATACTGTAGATGATTACCATATGAAAATATGATAGCCCGTGTGGGTTGTGTCAAGGCCATAAAGAAATCATTTATCATCCAGTGACAAGAGAACTTGTTTTGTTAACCTCACAAAATAATTATTATTGATGAAGAGAAAAACAAACATAAAGAAAATAAGACCCACGGCCGTCCTTCCACAGTTTGATGTGTTGACTGCTTTCTTCGCACATCGAACCAGGCCCTGAACTTGGACACATAAACTGCACTCTTAGACCTGCATGGGGTCTGACAGTTCATCGGGGCCGCTGGAGAACAGAAAATAGGCTGCTGCCGCTGTGAGTACTTTTCTGGATCAAAATATTATTAAAATATGAATTGACTGAAATATTTACACATATGCAACCTGACGTCTAACAGGTAGAAATATGATGGGGTTATTTTGTTTTGTTAGAAACTGAGTAATAATAAAGTCATCTTCTGGTGAGCTGATACATTTAGAAGACTTGGACCCACTGGATCCATTAATGTCTTTAACTTATTGAGGTATCTGAGGGAAATTCTGATAGACATTCTCCTGTGGCATTAGGTAGAGCTGTTAAATGCATTTGTTGCTAAATATTATTTCACAAATCCATGTCACTGTTAATATTTTAAAGAATAATATGAAGAATAATAAGTTATCTGAGCAGGACTTGGGATTTGTTTTCTCATTTATGAGGCATTTTCCAGGTTTCTCAGACATTTAGTTGATGTTTTCCCATGAAAAATAATCTGATTAACAAGAGAGATGGTGAAGTGCCTGAGGAGTTCATTTCACCATCGCCTTGTCCAACCTTTTTTTGCTGTCACTTGGCCGTTTGATGAATGGATCAAATAACCTCCGCGCTGACAAGATGGAGTTATAGACCCCTATCATATTATTTACCGAAAGACCCTACATTTATAGTTGAACAGTCTCTTGGCATTAGACTATTATTAGTGACATATAGTATCATAGCCAATACTTTCCAACATTAGCTCAAGCAATGTTAAAGCACTGGGAACTGGATCCACAAAATATTGTGTTCCTCTGCAAACACTGCTGTTCGTTTAATACAGACCCAGTTTCACTTTAACATGCAAGCCCCCAGAACTTGAGATGCCTGATGAAAGATAAATTATTAAAATGGTAATGTTTTAGGAGTTCTGGGTACTGCAGAATTATAAGAAAATACTCTCCTACAGAGTTTACAAGCCAGTGCCTCTAGAGTGTTAAGACGTTATCAGATATCAGCTTGGGCTGATAGCATGCATGGATAATAATTTCAGTAGCTGATTAAGTGGGAAATGACATTATAATTTCATATTTGTAGCTCAAATATAATGAATAAGTTGCTACACATGAGCTATGAGATATGCATCCTAGTCTTATGCTCTTATATAAGAATGCATTAATTGTGGATTCAAACAACTAAATGTGCTGTACTTGAACTGTGAACTCATATTTCACCCAGTCACTGATCTGTGCTTTAAAACTTCACACTGAGCTTTTGAAAACATCTTTCACACAAAGTAATTAGCAGGTTTCCTCTTGTAATTTGAGACACACCTTCTGAATTGTCAGTTGTTCGAACAGTAAATGAACCAAGATGGAACAGCGCTCTGATGACTGTAAAACATGTCTCTTATAAGGCTGCACCTCAGAGTTAATAGTAACATAGATTGGCAGGCTGGTTATGTCCTCTCCATGTAGTATTTCCATTTGTTCTTGATTACATACTGGATTCAGAAAGTATTCAGACCTCTTCACTTTTTACATACTTTATTGTGTTGTAGATTTAATCATAAATGGATAAAAAACCAACAAACTTAAATCTTTTACTTGCAGAAGTATTCTGACCCTTTGCAGTGGCACTCCACATTGTGATCAAGTGCATCTTGTTTGCTTTAAAGATGGAGGAAGCCACTCTGGAGAAATACTGTTGTTATTTGACCTCAACAGCAGCAAAACAAATACACCCTTCCCTTCAGTGCTCCTTCAGAAACTCAACCCCCCTAATTCATGGACGAACATTATCAAGGTAACGGCATTGTGGAAATCCAGATCGTCTTTGCTGAAGCAAAACAAACTGTGTAATATAATATGTCATTACAACAACAAACAACATGCACACAAACACAACATTCAAAGCACAATGGAATAAAACTACCAGAGGTTAATTGCTTAGAAAACAAGAGTGACAGAGATATTATCTGGCATAGGATTTCAAAGTATGCATCCAACCAAATAAGTCCATTGTTCTGGCAAACTTGAATTTTTAGGTCTTCATGGCTAGAAAACCATTTGCACATTGTGCGGACAGAGCAAAACAACCAGACAACAAACTGTCGCTACAGTTGCAAGGACGCAACAGTTTCCCATAAACAGCACACTAGCTGCAGACAGTGATACTCACAACTCTTCTAAAAGCTAACATCACATCAACAACACATTTTCTCAAACTAGACAATAAGTCAAACATTCGTGGGCAAGTAATTTTACGTTACTAGACACAATAATGTGATACCGTTACATGCTTGCTAAGTAACCAGTTGGGATTAGCTATCACAAACATTATCAAACGGGACAAAAGTTTTTAAAGTTTTGACTGGCCTCGTCAGTCTCTTTACCGGCCCTCTCTGTGTGCCTGTCATTCAGGGTGTGGGCCAGTCACAGCAGATAAATCCAAAAGTGAATTTCTTTCCCAGTTCAACCATGCCTTCTCCACCATTGGAAAGTCACACGAGCAATGACGTGGCTCTTCGCCCTTGCCTGATCATGGCACTTCCTTTTCAACTTGTATTCCTTTGACCTTCTCCTCTTTGGCTGTTCCTTGGCCATGACTCCTTCTTGACATTGCAAGTAAGTTGTGGAGTATACGCCGCCGTCACGTCACCATCCGTCACTGGTCTTCAGTTCCGATTCAAAACTCCATACGGTCTGGCGGTGACAGAAGGTAGACTGCTCCTTCGTCTTCCCCTGGTGATCCTTAAATTGGCACTATCCGTTAGCATGTACCAGATTTACAGTCTTTTGCTCCCACTTCCCACTTTTCCCATCTCTTCTTCTTTCCCTTGTCCTGTGTTCGAGCATGAACACCCCCTGTTGCTGATTGGCTGGAATTGTCGCTCTGAGCCACTCGTTTATTTCCCATTTAAAGAGCCAAAGCTGTGTTGAAACACCAAAATTGTTTATTTGGCACATGTACACAGTGGACAGCGAGTGGACCATGAGGAGATTTTGGCTGAAATGGACAAAAAGTGTATCAGATTAGAATCACATACTCTACCTTTAATCTTCCTATAGATGTGCCTGGACCTTAACTTGAGTCCCCCTGTGGCAAATTTAATTGATCAGACCTACTGTAGAAAGGCATGCACCCATATACATAGGGTCCCACAATTCACACTGAATCTCAGGGCAAAAACCAGAAAGTCTGAGGAATTCGCTGTTGACTTCCACAATAAAATTGCTGCAAGGCATAGATTAGGACAAGGGTATAAAACCATTTCTAAAGCTCTGAATGTTCCCAGGAGCACAGTGGCCTCAATAATTGTGAAATGGAAGAAGTTTGGAACCACCATAACTCTTCATAGGGTTGGCCGTCCGACCAAACCAAGTAAGAAGGGCCAACAATCACTCTAACAGAGCTTCAGAAGTCCTCTGCAGAGATGGGAGAACCTGCCAGAGGGACAACCATCTCAGCAGCACTCCATCAATCAGGCTTTAATGGTAGAGTGGCAAGACAGAAGCCACTTTGAATAAAAGGCATTTGACAGCCCACTTGGAGTTTGCCAAACAGTATTTAATGCACTCTGAGCACAAGGAAAAAGATTCTCTGGGCTGATGAGACAAAAATTGAAGTCTTTTGGCAGAACTCCAAGCACTATGTCTGGTAAACACCTGGCACTGCACATCACCTGGCTAATAACATTCCTGTGGTGAACCATGGTGGTGGCAGCATCAATTTATGGGGACAATCTCTGCATTAGAGACAGAGAGACGGTAAGAGTTGAGGGAAGATGGATGCAGCCAAATACAGAGAGGTCCTTGAACCTGGTCCAGAGCGCATACAACCTGAGACTAGGGCAACAGGTCACCTTTCAGCATGGCAATAACTTGAAGCATACAGCCAAGAAAACACTGATGGCATCGCAACAAGTCTGTGACTGTCCTTGAGTGGCCCAGCAAAAGCCCAGGCTTAAACCCGATGGAACATCTGTGGAGAGACCTGAGGAAGTTTACAGACGCTTCCCATGCAATCTGACTGAGCTTGAGAGGATCTGCCAGGAAGAAGGGGATAAACTGCTCAAATACAGGTGTGCAAAGCTTGTAGAGACTTACCCCGGAAGACTAGAGGCTGCAATTGCTTCTAAAGGAGGCCTCTACAAATCCTGAGTAAAGGGTCTGAATACTTCTGTAAATGAGAGATTTAAACTTTAGATTTTTAATAAATGTACAAAATTGTCTAACACCCTGTTTTCACTTTATTGTGATGGATTGTTTAGAGTAGATTGATGAGCAAAGTGGCAATTTTACCCAATTTAAATTAAATCTTCTCCCTGTCTTTTTTCATGTATTAAATTTAATTTAATTGATCTATTCATTTTGCAAATAGATAATTGGCCACTGTAGAAAACACTCTTTCACACTAACTGTCACTCAGATGTCTGCCTGCCACAAGAGTTGCATTCAAAAGTTTGCCTCCATTGCAGAGTATAGTCTGTCAGACCAGCAACCAGGTTTTAATAAATGACTACATAAATAAATAAAGTTGAACTTGTACACTCAATCCATTATTATGATTTAAAGCTCCAACAAGACGCACACGTTTGAATAAATAAAAGGACCAATATGAGGTATGCAGTAAACCCTTGCTTCAGCACTCTGTCAAACATGCTTAGCGTGCACAGAGTGCAGTTCACTGTATGCCACATCAAAATTTTCCAACAGGATATTAAACTGATTAAATTACATGAGACACTGAAAGAAGTTGTGTAATGACATTAAAATTATCATCCAACTGTAGAGGACAGAAAAAAAGACACATTTGTTTGCCAAATATGTTTTAATGTGTTTTTGTGTCATTTAAAAAAAAAAAAAAGTATACTAATAGCTATAAAAAGGAAAAAGGAAAAATGTTAAGCAAACAAATCATTATCTTAAATAACAACTTTTAGATTTAACGTAAACAGAGTGTAATAAGTGTGGCTCTTACTATTTTAATACTTTAATTACTTACATTACATACTAAAATTACTTAATTTTTTGCAAAATAAAATGATGGCATTTCAAGCTACCAATCTAACACTTTCTGTATGAAAACCCCAAGTGATACATTACATTATTCAAGAAATTGGTGTGGGGTGTATGAAGAAGCCGTGGGAAAGGTAGTGGCAGGTCCACCCAACACATCACCGTGAACTGAACTAATTGAAGATTATGGTGGGGAGTATGCCATGCCTCTGCCAGCAGATAATCCCTCATCAGCTGCCGTCTGGACTCAGAATGAGGAGTACATTTCATGGAGGGACTCCCCCCATGGAGCTGCAGAAACTGAGAGGCAGCCCTCTTTAATTACTAGCCTCACTAACAGCACTCAGAGCTGGTGGAGTACAGAGACCGGGGCGGGACAGCGGACTGAGGTTCTGGGAGTCTTATGGGGTGGGGGGTGGTTGAGGGAATGCCTAACCCCCTAACTGTGGAAAACAGGAACAATGAGATTTTGTTTAGACTGAAGGCTCTGCAGCTTTGCCTCAGTTGCCATTGTCTCCCGGGCTTTTTCTTAAGCCCTCGCAGGTTACAAATCCAGACGCATATTGAGTCATTCATGCATCTGTCAATGACAGGGTGAAGCCCACGTAGGGACTCCTGCTGGGAATTTAATGAACATGTTTTCCTAAGGAGGTAGCTCTGAAATTTAGCAGACTAGCACGAGGGAGAATGTGAGAAAGTTAGCGACAGCCAAGAGTTTGAGGTCCGCTGCCAGTTTTGGTTTACAGACTTGTTTGATTTCATGCAGCATTTTAGGGGGTGTATTGTCAGTCAGGTTGGTGGTCTGGGCACCAAAAAACTACTGAGATCAAACATTGCCTTCATGTCATTCACCCCCAATGCACAATGCTCAATTTACTGATTAATACATTCTTTTTGCAAAAAAATGTAGTCGCATTTTCTCAATCCAAAGCAAATGAAGGCCTCCACAACAAATTTGGAGTATACAGAGTAGAAATGAGGTCCAAACACCAGTGAGAATGGTCTCTTTGTGCAAAGTGGCCTAATTCAGAGGGTGGAGGGTGAGCGTGGAGAACTTCAGCAAAGCATTCTGTTTACAAATAAGCATGGCTTAGTGTGCAAAGAGCCTCCAGACAGTCTTAGGTCAAGGAGCATTCAAGCAAAACATCTCACCACAGTCAGAGGCGACCTCATCGCTTTACCCCATAGCTGGAATTCACATGCTTATGGACGATGGTAAACTCCATTGAATTTGGGAGAAGGCAATGAGACAAGTAAGTCGTAATCCTTAATCTAAATATCAAGTGGTTTTGCATTTGCAAACATGTTGTGTCTGGACTCTTGATCAAGCAGCATAAGAGATTCATTGTGTGAAGCAGAGTATAGAAACAGGGTAAGGATCTGTGCATTCAGGGTCCGTCACACAATTGTCAAGTGACTTTAGATCAAAAATAAAAAAAAATTAGCTTTTCCACTCGTGTGGTGCTGGGGTGGGCGGAGACCGTGAGCAGCTGTCTGGGCAGAAAAACAAATCTCCCATTATCACAAGGTCAGTATTGATTTGTGCTTCTGGCATAATATTTGCAAATATTATCTTTTATAAATAAATAAATACAATGATGTAAATCCTATATATCATGGCATGGAGGAAAAATATGTCAAAACTTGTCAAATCAGTTTTGACTTTTTTAAAAATACACTATGATAAATCGTACAGCACAGCAAACAAGTAACACAATTATTTATGCAAGTCCTGAAAACCAGGACATAACCAAAACAAAAGGAGTTTGCATTCCTTTTGCACTCAAATGGTTCAGAACATGGGCATGAGGTCTTCCTTGTGGAAACACAAAACCATATCATGCCTTCAAGTGCTGTAAACTGTGGCCTTTTTCTCTCCTTACGCTGCCTCAGGAAATTCCCTTATGAAGCAGCATGAAAGCTCTGCCCGACATGCACAACACTGACAAACATGCCCACTGATGAAACAAAGCTAAATACAGCTGAATCTAATGCGACTGCTCTGATCCAGTGGTCAGCATGTAATTAATCAGAGCAGTGAGGCTGAGCAGAAGTCTCTCCTGAACAGTGTAACATCAAGTCGACAGAAAATGATTTGATTTAACAGGCAGAATCATAGTTGTGTCTTTGTCCTTGAGTCTGCGTCTGGAGCTGCCAGACAGGGTGGGTGTTGAGGGCAAAAACTTCTTCCAGAGACTTTCTGTGTGGAGCCCGTGTCAGTGGTCCGAACATACACTCTGGCCAACTACACTTCTGCAGACCATCAACAGAGCTGACAATCTCATCTCACGACATCAAGATTCAAATTGTTTTGAAAGAGCCATAACTGAACTTACAATTAAAAAACACCATTAAGTTCTTGATGCTGTTAAAATAGCTCTTTGTGAGGTGCATTATGTTGCACACACACACCCACAGATTTTTTTTGCAGGTGCTGGGCAGCAATTCGCAAAATGAAAAATACTTGTCACTCTCTGTTGTTTTTACTTCACGAGGACATTACTGACACTTCAACCACACAGGATCCTCTTCAGGCGTTATTCTTGCTCCCATATTTATGGCCAAACACAGCAGATCTGATGTCACACAGCCACACAATTAGGTGTGCAACTAATGATTATTTTTATTATTTAAATAATAATCATTTATTTATTTGTTTGGTCTTTAAATATTGGAAAACTCAATAAACAACTAAGCAGCTGGACCTGGAGAATATTTGGCATTATATTCAGTTAATAAAAATGACTTTAATGATTAATTGTTTATCAAATCTATTGCATATTAATTTTCTGTTGACTGTTTCGGATCTCACTCAAAAATTAAGCTTGATGTTAGTCTACTCTGAATGAAAGAATAAGAGCTACTTTTTTAATTTGCTGTTTTATATCGATATGAATGAGCAACTCTGCCATATCTACCGTACAGTATTAGAGGCAAACCCTCGAAACCTCCAACACACCACAGTGCATTGCGGCCACGAGTTACGGTGCATTAAGTGGTAGACACATCCCTCTGTTCACGAGAAGTTGGCACGCTGGCTATACTAATATGGCCGTATTCTGACCCTCAGTGAGAACAACAAGTTCATACCCCTCATCCAGGAAATGTAGAAAATCCCAACAGAAAAAGATTCAAATCAGGCAAACATCAAAACAATGAAACTGGGACAAATTCTGTAAAATTTGTCGATACAGCAAAGGCAGACTGTACAAAACACTGAAATATTACAAAAAGGCCTAAAACTGGACCATTTGTCCCACTGCATTTAAATGGAACTCACCAAATATCATTAAGAGGAAGGAAGTTCATTCTGATAACAGTCAGAAATCCCTGACGTGTTACGTCATTTCCTTTGGCATAAGCCCATGGTGCCTAACTCTTGCCCTGAGCATGCCGCTCTGTGAACCCGATCACCCCGCCCAGTAATCCTCGCTCTCCTAACTGTGGTGATTTTGTCACATGAACTGCAGAGCCTGAAAGCTGTGCACGCACAGCCTGTCGAGGACACGTCACAAACGACGGTCACACTCATGCACGGCTAATCTCATTACCCTTGTCTCCATGCAGTATGGGGTCAACAGGGTTGTGCTGCTTGTGCCACCGCGGTGCACCGGGATCAAAACGATCATGAATTTCGGTGAGGCTTCACAGAAACATGAGTCACCTCAGTATGAGAGGTGGTTCGTATTAATAGCGGCTATCAAGAGGCCTAAGTGGCCTGCAGCCTCAGAGCAAAACATGTTGCTGGGTAAAAGTTGTTTGTGCGTCCCTGGATGAAAAGTCAGTGCAGCCTGTGTATAGTGTCTGTCAAGTCTGGTATTTTAGAGCAGTTTGTACAACAGGTGCAACTTAAGATACAGTGAGAGTTATTCTGAGTGATAGCTCAAATCACCATTAAAACATCTCCAAGGCCACTCGGTCTGTCTGAAGGGTTGCAGAGTGAGTAACTTGACTGCTTAAGTGCACTATGCACAGAGGACACTTGGTGCTTGACTGCTGAGCTCACAAATGTGATTGTGTTTATAGCAAACATCCGCTCAGAAACACCTGCAATACAACTCACCAAATTTGATGAAAACGAATAAACTGTATTTTCTGCAGCTGTAATGCAACTGCTTGCATACTGCACACAAAGCCTTCACACAGATTCCACAATGCATATACAAAACAGGGCGTCTATCTGGCAATATACAGCAGGAATTCAAAAGTAGAACGACATAAAGCAAAAAAAAACAAAAAAAAAGCAAAAAAAAAAAAGAAAACTGGTGCTCACAATAATTGCTCTGCAATCTGTCACATTTTGCATCGATCACAGGGCGGTGGCCACAGCTGTTTGACAACATGATGTAACACTAATAAGTCTTTATCACAAGTGCAGTAGTTGATGAGGTGATTTTGCATTACCAAAAACTTTTCTGACCAAATTGAACCTTTCTGACTTTTTAATTCCTGTTATGTAAATACATGTACTGGAATCCCTCTTCAGCTAAAGTGTGTATCAAGATATACTTCACCAGATGGTTCATGTTTCCTCTGCTGCTTTACATAAATTCCCTACATTTTGCGTATGTTATGCTGATTAAGTATGACAGTGATGATTTATCTGTATTAACCCCAAATATCAAAGTAAATGAACTTCAGGCCCAGCTCATGGAGCAAATTCTACAAAACATCCCTACATGAGGCCCTGTAGGTCACGTCCTAACCTCTTCAATAGAGCAGATATGTGGTATTGATCAGTTCCCATAGCATCAAATATTGACTCTCATAATATGAAGCTGAAACTCTGCAGTCATTGTTCCCCAGCAGCAAAACGCTCTGAAGCCACATGCGCACCAGGACCTGAATTCCCCGCAGAAAACAATTATCAAAAACGAAACGAGGCCAAATAAATATTTTGGTTCCCCACAAACGTTACCAGTCAAAACCCTTGTTGGCTGTGATAATAAGTTGCAGTCCAGCCCTTATGCACAGTGTGGTGAGTCAGACTCGCCATGCAGCCGTGCGGAGATATTGGGGACAGCCTGCGCAGCGGATGAAACAGATGAAAAGCTTTCGCTGGGATGTGAATAATCCCGTCCTCGCGACAGTCGTCGGACCACCTCGTAGATTATAACTCGGCTGAGGATCACTTTCTAGGCTGTTTGAATTAAATGAAGAGCGGCGGCGGCGTCGACACGCACGCAGTTCTTCAGTCGACCTTCTTCCTGGACACTTTGCGAAGCGCCAAAACAACACGCAGCAGCTGCAGCCGGAGAGGAAGCCTCAACATGCAGCTTTTTCCTCGGTTTCCACTCCTGCCTGTTGCACTGTGGACGCTGAGGAGGAGACTTTCATCTGACAAGCAACAAGCACATGGTGCGTTGTTATGGTGAGTCCACTGCAACTTTTCTTTGTCCTACGACAAGTATTTCACATGTGACTGATTCTGAATATCTCATCAAAAAGTGAAGTTAAAATTTTAAATAAATGTACGTTTTTATACTATAGGATCCATTATCATATTCTTAGAATATTTATAGTGGGACTTGAAGTGTGGCCTTTGTGCACAGTAGAGACTGTACGTTGATTTTGTCTTTAAGGTAGATTTTTTACTTGTGTTAAAGTTGCTTAAAAGCCAGTGAAATCCCTCTGTATATCACCGACACGAGGTTAGATTATCCTACTTAATATTATGATAATGACTTTGTGAGATTTTACAATTTATACTAGTAATATAAACTAAATGTTGCACTTGTGCTGTGGTGGAGAGTTTATTCCTGTTGTGGTTCTTTTAGTTTATTTCCTGTATTTGTGCACAGTGCCCCTTGTTGGAAGATGTCATATGACTGAAGGTTCAGTGTCATGAGAAGAAAAACAAAAAACAAACAAACAAAGGTTTAGTTTAACTACATCACACCCAATAGTGTGAAGATTCAGTGTAGTTTGTGCAGCTGATGAGTGCAAACATGAACAAAACTACAGCACAGATTAATTGAAGTCATTCAGCACCATAGTTATCAGTTTAAAATCTTAAAAGCCACATGTAATTTTGTAATGATACCGGATAATGCGATGATGAGGGATGTTGCAGTGTCAAGAAAACAGAAAATTGTAAGTACAGTGTTTCAGCTCAGTCATTTTGCAGAACGTTCATGCATCATTAAGAAGTGAGGCAAAGGTGCAGCATTAACAGTTTAAAAGTACATAAGAGGTCTTGTGCGGGAACTCTTCAGAAATATACATAAATATAACTTACTGAATTGAAATGAGACTGCAAGGTCAGACCGACCTATAGAGGAAGAACACTTGATAAGAAATTATTAAAACCATAAAACATCAAAGTAATAATTGTCAAAATACAGCACACAGTACACATTAAAGTTACGTTAATGTGTGTTAGGATAATACTTTAGTGCCTTGAGATGCATTATCTTGTGTGGATCAATAGGTGCAATAAATTGAAGTATAGTGTATATATATATATATATATATATATATATAAAAACAGTCACTTGTCAAAAAAAAAATCTCTGACATTAGTTGTTGATCTATAAAATGAAACTGCAACTTATTTATTTTATATTTTCTGCAGCTTGAATTGTTATGCATTGTTGTTGTTGTTGTAAATTACCCCTGTGTGAGGCAAAAACATATACAATATACATAAACACTATCACTGAAATCAATCTAATGAGACCTTTCTAAGACCTCGCTGATGTCCTTGCATAACCGGACTACACTGCTTTTACAGTGTCTGTGGAATTCAGAAACAGCTGGAAATCTCTCATTTCAGCATGACAACATCTTTTATGCTGCACATTTTCAAGTCGATTAAAGATGAGTGAGGGATTTTCGTCAGAACGAAACTGAACAACAAACTTCTGAGTAAAACTGCACATTAGAGCTGGTGATAACTACAGCAAAGCTTTTGTCGACAAACCATCTTTTAAAAAGTTGAAACAACCCCCCACTTGTCATTCAGCTTCATGCAGGACCCTCAGTGCTGAAAACAGTTTGTGCAGCCAGTGCCACAGCGATGCTCATATTTCTGTCACCTTTTGAAATGAGTCCTTTAACCCTTGTGTGGTTCTGAAGGCTTTTGACTGGTTACTATCCTCGTCTTTATGGATTTACCTGGATTTTCAGTTTCCTGCAACAATATGAGAGCTTGTATAATATGATACGGCCTGCTTATTCTGCCTACACGTCCATGCCTCTGTCCAGACATTGTGTGTGTGTGTGTGTGTGTGTGTGTGTGTGTGTGTGTGTGTGTGTGTGTTCGTGCGTGTGTGCATATCCCGTTCTGTATTCTCTTCTCCAGTTCTTTATTGCTTGTAGAGCTCATCAGTTAATAGCTGTGTGTAGTGCGGAGCTCACTGGATGCACATTGGGTGAATCATTAATTATATTACAGCAGCTATTAAAAGATTTCTGAGCATAATCTGATGAGTAAGCAGCGTCTCAGGATTGACAGTGAAGAGATAATGGTTTAGTCTGACAGTAAAATAACTAACATTGTGATAATAACTTTCACGCAGTAGTTTGTGGTGAATACATATTGTTTTGTTCCTTAATGCGCTTCCTCGATCTCCTCATTTTCACTGATCGTTCTTTTGATCTAATATAATATCTGCTGCATATCACTGATGAAATACAAAACAGCTGCACAAATATTTACTGTCAGTGGTAGCAGCACAGTTATGAGCGCATAAAAAGCTCCCGGCAAAAGCATACAGAAGGCTTTTATCTTTTCTATGTAACCTAATGCTTAATGTTTGCTTAGTGCAAGATCTAATTTTACTGTGAGACTTAATGAGTGGATATTTACAAAGGGAGCTGCACTCCTGCAACACAAGCTTATATCATGATGTGCTGATGTACATGAGCAAGCTGCACAATAATATTTTCTGGTTGTAAAAAGATTGTATTATTTTGTGACACTTGTCGATGTACTTACTGCTGTAGTTCATTGGTTTCGGCATATTGTTTTAAAGCATTTGAAGTCTTTTGTTGGTGGTAAACAAATAACGACAAACGCGTTTGAGCGTCTTGTACTTGGCTGTGCCGCAGCAGACTGTTGACTGTCATCCTGCAGTGGGAAGAAGGAACAGGTGAACATTATCAGGCAGCTGAGCCAGACAAGCCAATAAACCAGCCTCAGGACACTGCTGACTGATGCAAAACTTGCCTGTAGTCCTCCCTCATTCCTCCACTGTGCTGCTGCTGCACTGAAAACTGAGTACAAGCTAAAAAAACACTGTTTGTACCATAGTTGTGGTGCAAGCAGTTAGTGTACAGCACAGAGTACAGTATATGTAAAATGGCACTTAACCAGCTCGGCTTTTTCTTGTGAAGAATTGATGTGTGTGGTTTCCCCCTGTGACTTTGAAAACGTCTTCTTAAAGTAGTGCATGTTTGTATCTGTGTCTGTGTTTGGGGCTTTTATGTGCATGACCTAATTCCACAGTGAGCAAAGAATCTGCAGTGATGGCTGCGTGGTCATGTGTACGCTTGTGTGTGTGTGTGTGTGTGTGTGATCGAGTGTGCACACATTCTCCTCCCTCCCCCATTGCTTCCTTGTAAAGCCGACAGAGAGCACACTAAGTTCATCTAAGGACAGGGAAATGCTTTTCTTTCCAGTGTGAATCATTTTGGAAAAATGAGCCTCTGGACTGAATTGCCCTAGCAATTTGGCATGTTTCTCCATTCTGCTTCATTGTCTATTTTGGCTGAACTTGCAGTTCTTCATTTCACTGCCAAGAAAACTTCAGGTCCTATACAACAGGCAAAGCCAGTTTCTGAGTCAACCGCGGCCTGTAAGCAAATAAAATAAATCTCTGCAGAATACGGCCATAGCTTCCTGTTTAGCTGTGAATTCCAAAGAGAAAAGAGTGAGCCATGTCTGTACTGTAAATCCAGTGTTCCCCACTCCTAGAAACAGTGTGGAAAATCCCCCTCTGTTAAGCTTTACGCCTACAAATAAAATTGTGCAGGGTACATGACACTAGCCCACTTGTTATAGATGTTTTTAATATATTTACATTAAGACCCTTCCTCTTTTTAAAAGCCATTTTAAAAAAAAAGGTATCTGCACTCGCACTTGGAGAACAAAACTCTGCAGTGCAGTGAAAAGAAAGTGTGAGTGGGAGCGGTTTTGGGATGTAGACAAGAAGGAAGGGAGGGAGATGGAGGGGGGCGAGTTTTTTAATTTTGCAGTCAGCCAGCCCCCTTATAATTCTGCTGGTTCCCCCATCAGAGGGGAGAGGGGAGAGGGAGTGGCCTGTGTTGAGGTTTGGGTGAACCAGTGGTGGTGGGCTGTGGCAGCCGGCAGCTGGGCTCTCGCTTCCTATGTCCTCCAGCTCCAGCCTGAATTATGAAGGCTGGGGAATGGCACCCAGCCTAATTACAATGACTGATTGCCCGTCCGTTGGCATTTCTCAGACGGTGATTGTCGTGTGTGTAGGATACGAGTGGAAGGAGGAGGGCCATTTCTCATTGGCCTTCCCCTTCCTTTCTTTGCATGAGAACAGCCAGAGATTGAGATCTGATTGGTTGGAGAGAAAAGAGATGTTTCATGATTTGGCAAGGCAGAAATGGTGAAAAGCCAGAGACAGGTGATGTTGCACTGATGGTGCATTGTAGCCTATTGAGTCTTTGGCTCAAAATCCATAAAAAAAGAAAAGAAAAAAAGCTGTGTGTTACACCACAAAAGACGCATTAAATGTTATTTTTGCTGTCGTTTAGAAATACTTTAATGCCTGTAATCCTTTCAAAATGTTTTTGATGCTGATAAGAATCATATCTTGCGATGAAAGAGGAAACCTCCACTGATCCTTAAACGTGTCAAATCTTCAACCTGTTGACTTCTTACTGTGTATCTTAAGGGTTTTCTTCATCTATTCCACCGGCTTTGTAAAAATGGAAATAAAAAAAAAGGAGAAAGAAGAGGTCTTGAATTGGCCATTTGTATGTCAGCAGAGCACTCAGAGGTGTGATGTGTGTGTTAAGTGGGAGCTGGTTTGAGTTGGTCTGCCCTGCTTTGTCCACTGCTTTGGCTTTTGTTCCTCCAGTAATGAATTGTGGAAGCCTTGGCTTCAGCCGGAGTGTCTCATAGCAACTGAAAAGAGAGAGGGAGAGCTGGTAAATGGAGGAAAGGGCCAGGGGAGATCATGTGTTTCTTTAAAAAGGGCAACACGGACCAGACCATCGTTTGGGCATTTCATGAAGACGAAAAAATTAAACTGGACAATTGGATCTCGTAACTGACACATACTTATTTCTTACCATTTATTTCAAATGACAGCGTTTTTGGGCCGGAGGTAGCAGCATGTGCTCCCTGAAATATTTCTATTTTTTGAAAGATTTATTTTATGACTCCCTAGACTGCATATATAATGTAATGCAATAATGGAGTGAAGTGATGAGACCATAACATAAAAAAAAACAAAAAAAAAACAAACAAGAAATGCACAGACGCAGACAGTCTGGTGTGATGACAGAGACCATCCTTTGAATGAAACGTCTGTCCAGCCTCTGTGATCAGTCCGTCCCTTCACCTGTCGCTGCGACTCTTTAAGTTAAGTATCTTGAATATCTAGTGGCACTGTTGATTAACTGAAATCTAGTACCGCTCTGTGCTCGCAGCAGTTCTCAGGTCAACTGGCGACTCTCGCCTGAACCTGTGAACCTGTGTGTGTGTGTGTGTGTGTGTGTGTGTGTGTGTGTGTGTGTGTGTGTTTGTGTGCGGGCACGTGCGTGTGTGCGTACATATAGAGAGTGTTCACATTCTCATTTGTGTGAATGCACACGAGCACATTTGAGTATATGTGTGTGTGTGTTCACACCGGGACAGTTCTTTATTAACTGGCGGCCAGTGCTGAAGCCCGGCCATGTTTGCCCTGTGACCCAGACACTACCTGTCTGCTGCCATGGTTACAGGGACAGAGCAGGTTTAGTGGCCTGACTCCAGGGATTACTTTCCCTGGTCTTAACAATCAGGCCTGTGCCCCAGTGGCTGTAAAATGGACCAAACTGCACCCTAACAGTTAAAGGAGCTCTGCAGTTTGCCCTGGTGGCCTTTAAAACTGTCCTAAGTGCTGTGTAAGGGATTAGACCTGTACAACGTAATTGCTCTGGTGTCAGTGGCTGTCCCTTTGTGATTTGGTTCACTTGTAGTGATAAGCTCTCATAAATGAAAGAGCTCATGGCGCACACTGGATTCCGGTCTGAGGTGCTTGAGCTAAAACACATGTTGAATCCATTTTCTTTGTCTTTGAGAGCTAAAGATTTTGTCACCAACTACAATTATAAATATTTCACCCACACTGACAATTATTTTTTCTTTCAGTTTACCCTGCAGATCAATGAATAGCAAGAAAACAGAGGCCCTGAAACAATCACTGTGAGTACATTCTATACACAGAACTTGAACCCAATAACCTGAGCATCTGTGAAATATAAGAGTCGAGCATTCAGTTCTATTCTTTTAAAAACCTATAAATTAGCATCTTTGCTGTGTAGTGTGTATAAGAGCGATTTGTTTCATCTGTTTAGTGACTTAGATGATGAAATGATTGAATTACTGATTGTGCACACTATAGACAAAATAACAGAAGCACTATTTTGTAATAACATTACAATATAATGCAATGAAAGGCATTTATTTGATTGCATTACAGTATATTTCACAGATGCTAATTTAATTCTGTTCAACATTTATATATGTTCTACATCACGCATCTGCTGTGTAACATGACGCTGACATTACACGTGAGCGATGGTTCACTGTGCAAATGTCTGCACGAGCTGATCTACTTATTGAGGCCTGGCTATTCCACAGTGGCAGTTCTCAGTCTCTCTCCCGTCGCACCTTCATTCCAACTAGTTCCAGATCAGACTGTAACTACAAGAAAAGATTAGAATAAAGTGCACAGGTCGTTCTTCCTCCTTCTTTCCGTGTCAGTGACCTTGGAAATGATTGAAAATGGAAGCTGGTCTTGTATGGCTGACCAGATTGGTGGTGACATTTTTATTGCCATTCACTGACTGTTCGTTGTTATTTATGTTGTCTTTGATTTAGTGATCGAACGTTCGGGTTAAATACCCCACATGGCTGCCATGCCGAAGGCTCTGGAGCTAGCTGGTGCACTGAGGGTCAGTATACTCTGGCCTAGATTTTTGGTGACTTAGCAGAATCACAAAGACCTCTCTTTTTCTCTCCAGTGACTTGCAGTCTTACAGGTGTCCACCAGATGCTGCAGGCTGCCTGCGCTGTCCCTTGCATGTCGTCCAGTGGAAGATGTAATATCCACTTTGGAGCAAAGGGTTGGAACTGTTTCCATGGTGTTTGGATTAAATGTAATTTAGTTGTGCATCATAGAAAATAAGTCTCATTTTGGGCTATTAAGTAGCTTTGATGATACATCTTTTACAGAGAGTGGACTGAGGGCAGTGTGACTGAAGACGTGTATTTAATTCCATTCGTTTAATTCAAGTATTTGGAGGGATGATGAAAGACGAAGTTTGATAATAAAACATTATAATATGTCAGTTATTACCACTTTAACCACAGCTTTCAAATTATAGTCATGCATCAAAAGCTGTAGGACTCTCTTGGAAGAAAATTCAATATTGGTGTAATGAAACACGGTGAAATGAAGAGCTGTAAATACAGTATGCATGTGAAAATTTCATTCTCCTAACAGTATTTTATGTATCTCATGTAAACCTGTGCAAGCTAAGAGGGAATGAGGCTCTGTATCTCATGCTGAGCCGAGCAACTTCACAGTTAACTTTGTGAACAAAGCCGGCCCCGCCACAAGGCATGCTGGGAAGTTTGGCTGCTGGCGAAAGTGCCTGCCAACGTCCAGAGAACGGCTCTGAAAATCTTGCAAGGGCTGAAAATGAAGTTTGAAAGTAGAAATAAGAGTAGCAACAAAGCAGAGAGCTCTCACAGCTGTAGGCTCAGCCTTCTCTTAAAGAGATATCACCAAAACATTCCTCAGTCATGGACAAGGGGACTGGGGCTGTTCAAGCGTACTGTAGATCAACAAATCAGAGCTTCAGTCAATTTGCTTTTGGATCAACATTTAAGATATGTTCAGATTTTGTTTTTGCTGACGTGCCCTGATTTGATGAAATGTCTCATTTTGGCAGAATCAATTACCATGTTTTTTAAACTGTAAATATACTGTAGCTTTAAAATTCTATAAGGAGAGAATATAAGGGAGAAACAAGAGAAAAGAGCTCAGATGTGTTTGTTTGATCAACTGCAATTATCAGCAAAGACTAATACCAATTTACTGCAATAATTCATACGGGTTTTTAGAAGTTTTGGTTTCAGAGTTGGAACTCTGCTAATGAAGGGGTGTGTAACTGGGTTGTTAATTAACACTAATGCTTATAAAATAAAGTGGTTGTTTTTTTTTTGTTTGTTTTGTTTTTGTTTTTTTTTGTTTTTTGTTTTAATCAGGACTTCGATTATTTTCCAGGTTATGTGATTAAACCATGACTTTACTTTAGCACTCAGCAACAAAAAAAAAAACAGTGACCGAAAGCACAGTGGTGACAGGTGTTTTGTATATTGATGAAGTAGAGAAACAAATCAATACCATGTTTCTTAAATTGTGGGTGTGATATCTATTGTTAGAATTTCAACTTTTCATTTAGTATATCTAGAAGTTAGTGAGCAGAGAGAGGCTTCATCGTCTTGCTCAAGGGCATTTGACATTCGCTGTTGCAGGAATTAAACCTATTACCTCCTGGCTGACTCTACACAGGGAGATACACACTAAATTCACAATTTTTACAATTCAGGGGGTTTGTGTGGCTTGCTCGTGGCTATGTCCACATTAGTTTTTGATATGAAAATAATTAGTATTATTCGTTTCTAATTTAAATTTCTAATTTGAATTTCATTTTCATTTTGATACTGAGCACAGCCCTGCAGCATGGTAGTGCAGTGTGAGCCTGGCAGTGCCGATCAGAAGACTGTTATTGGTGGTGGTGGTGGTGGTCAGCTTTGCACTGTGGAAGCAGCCGAAGCGCAGCACAGCACAGTGGCAGGCAGCCTGGAGGGTCCTGAGCCTTCACTTCACAGCTCCCTGTTTGGCTCTCACACATTGTGCCATTCAGAGACCAGACTGTATATTCACCCTGCTCTGGGCACCCCACCATTGTGAGAGTGAGCTCACTTGAAAAGCCTTCAGGATTTTTTGGTGCGAGCAAGTCAGCGCTATTTGCATTTGTTCCAGTCTCGAAGATTTTACAGGTCAATTGAGACAGGCGGATATCGAAACATGCCAAAGAGAGTTTTCCTCTTCATCACCATCTTCATCATCCTCTTGTCTTTGTTTGTTTCACCCGGTCTCCGTCTCTATTTTCCCCAAATTTTGCTAGCGTATCCATCTGCTTTCTGTAAGAAATAGTCTGATCACACAGATCCAGGAGAATATGATCATGTACTGGTGAGTGTGTCATGAGATGAAGATTAAATGAAGATAGAAAATAAAATGGAGAATTTTCTTTTTAAAGCACTTGATTTTGCCACAAAGGGATGCAATTGAACTTTAGGCCCTATTGCCTTACTTTCTATCTCGGACAAGCATGCCTCCATATCTCTGTATCCTTCTCCCTGTCTGTTGACTAGGGGCAGAAATATCTTTGTTGGCATCTAGGGTAGCAACAGGGGATCAGATAGAGAAGAGAGGAGTAAGTGCCAGCCTTTCATTCCTGGCCTCCTGGCAGGCAGACTGCAGGCGGGCCGGGCATGGGTTAGGCCAGAGCCAGCAAACCAAGACAGTGCTCAGACAAAAACACCTAATCACTTTAATTATCCTAAGCCTACCTTGTTGGGCTTTGCCATCAGGTTTGCTTGCCTTTGTGTGTGTGTGTGTGTGTGTGTGTGTGTGTGTGTGAGAGAGAGAGAGAGGGAGAGAGAGAGAGATGGTGGGATAAACACCCAGCAGAACCTGTACATTCAGAAGTCTGCATTTTAAACATATAAATATAAAACACCAACAACAATTGCGCAAAATCGAGCAGAACTAGGCAGATGTCCACTGATAGTTAACATTCAAAAGAGAGCACTCAAATTTTTTAAGCACCTTAAATCCAGCCCCCCCCCCCCCAGACACCCTCCATTCCACAGACCTCCAATCCCAAGAGCTGAGCCCAGAAAAGAGTCCCCTATGCCAGTTGGTGCTGAGACTAACTTCCCCTTCTCAAACACACTCTGACCAGTCCCACAACAACACTGCTTTCCAAACACCAATCAGTGTAAAGGAAGTTGTAACACAATGTAAAGAAAGCTATTTGAAACACTGGACAGAAGAAACTAAAAGCCATAGATCAGCATGTTATCTGTCCCTAAACAGAGATAATAATTGTAACAGAGGTTGAATATATCTTAACTGTCAGAGACAGAAAGCAGAGGCAGATCCTGACCAAGTATAGAAGCTCAGTGACCACAAACTGGCAATTGAACAAGGATGACAAAAAAAAATCATGGCAACCAAAAAACAACAAAACATGTTGTCACTGTTCGACAGGTGAGGTTGAGGCAGATGCACTTATTACTAAAATATAAACCGTTCAGTGAAATAAGGAACATTTAATTTAACCAATTCAGTTCTAAATTAAAATAACTCCTAATTAGAAGGAGACAGCGCATATCTTACTGCCCACTATAACAACATGCCACAACCTGAGGGACAATGAATGACCTACACACACACACACACACACACACACACACACACACACACACACACACACACACACACACGAAAATAACATAAATAATTATGTTATTAATATAGGCTACATCGATCAACGTGTTGTTGATTGTATTTTGCCAATTATTTTAATGCATCGGCAACATTGTTTTACTAAAACTTTCATGTCCCAATAAAGCACCTTTGAATTTGAATTTGAAACATAACACAAGAGAGAAAGAGAGAGAGAGAGAGAGAGAGAGCATTGTAGGGTGTCAAAGTCTGAGTAAAGTCTCAACTCTTCCTAATGGTTCAGACAATATGTCTATTTCCAGACATTTTACTGCATGACATACAAGTATTTCCTACTAGGTAATTCATGATGACATATAAAAGCCTAAATTGTGTATCCTTTAAAAATGACCCCTAAAATTAAGTGAAAACTATTTTGACAGATATTATTGAAATTTTTAATTGTCAATTCCTTCAGGCAAATATGGGACCTTAATCAAGAGAATTACATTACATTACTTGAATAAAATATTAACTACCATGGCTAGAAATCACTAAGCACTAAGTTTTCAATCTGAAAACATATCAAAAAAACTCTTTGATATGTTTTTTGATTTTTGACCACCATGGGGCAGAAAGACCTTTGAATAAACTCATAGCAGTGAGACGTTATAGTGTCATGTTATCATGACTAATGTGCTGTGGCTAGCGCATTAGTAAAATACTGCTTATACATAGCTAGCATAATAGAGCATCATGGGAATCCCTTTAAAATCCTCTCTTGCTCCCCCTTGAATGCAAGTCTAATATTCATTTGTGTTTTAACACTGTTCTCCTGAGAAAAATATGCTTCTTTGGCTATTTATTTTTTTATTATATTAATTTATCTGAGCTCTCTGCCACGAATCCTGCTGGGCAGGTGATATTAGCATACAGTTAGCTTATGTTAGCTCCGTTACTGGGAGTGGCAAAAAACTTGACTGTTAAGGTTTTGGTTCTTTATGTATAATGTGTTTGGCTAAGGTCGCTTGCTAGCTAACATTAACTGATTAGCTATCAATCATGTTTATTAATGCATCCCTACACTGACCTCCCTGTAAGCAAACTCTGCACTTATGTCTTCCATTTTCCTACATTTGAATGTTAACGACTCTCAGCTCAGTGCAAGTGTTTCAGCAGCTTCAGCCTTATGTGGAGTTAACGTGACTGGCAGCGTGGGGGGTGTTGTCCATCTGTCCACTGGTGAAAATGGCCATATGACTTGGTGCTCTGGCAGGATAGGAATCTGTCTGGCTTGAGAGTCAAGATGTCCTGGTCAGTGGGAGGAGGCCGCTTAAAGGATGTGACGTCTTCTCAGCAGACGGGATGTCAGTGGGAGTCACCTCATCTCGCAGGGGAGAGAGGTGGCACCAGGATAGAGTGGACACTTTCAGCGTATGGCTTATCCAGAGATTGATAGATGACAGGCAAAACATAGACAGTACAAGGGTCAAAGCAGCAGCATCAAGATAATAGTGTAGCAGACAGTGGCAGAGGCATCTATGAGGGAACATATTGATGCTGAATATGGCTTTAAATGTACTTTTTTCACCTCGATCTTTCACATGATCAGTTGGCACCATTTTTAGCTGGTAAAACTGATTAAGTGATGCTTATGCTTGATTGTTTAACCTGTTAGGGGAGATAGTTTGGTATTAAAAAAGTAGGTTAAGCCTTTCTAACCCAATAATCCTTAGTTAACATCAGGTAGGTTTTTCATGCTTTCCTGTCCTTGTCTAAACTTTCTGGCACTACTTGTGGCAATTCATGTTTTCCCAAGCTGGTTAAAACAAACACCGAAGATTATTTGAAAATAATATTTGACCCTGATCCACATGTTAGACAGTAGATGGGGCTCTATTTGTGATCCCACTATGGGGTCACCAGTCTCCATATCCTCTTAGCAAACCTTGTGGCCCCTCCTCCCTATGTGTGAACCTGGCAGAACCAGGACGGCTTGGTTTTCCTTTTCCGTGCCCCCTCCCCCCACCAGACACAGTGATGGCACTCAGTGCCAGAGACACCCCTCCCTTCCCCTCACCAACACTCTTCTCTCCTCTCCTCCCTCCCTTCCCTCTCCGCCGCAGGCAGACCCAGGCATGGGATCTCCATCTGTGCACAAAGGAGCCTCCTCTATCTGCATACGCTGCACATAAAAGGGCCTTTTGTCATGAGCTCTGCACACATGACCGTCCGCCTTTCACCCCACTGGAAAAAAAGATCACTCTCTCCAGCAATCCAACCCCACCCCCAACACCAGACTCAACCCCGTCCCCCGACCCCCACCCCACCAGATTTTCGTCTGCGGAGAGAGAGAGAGAGAGAGAGAAAGAGAGAGAGAGAGGGAGAGAGAGAGAGGGAGTGAGACAGATCCAGTCTGAACTTTGTCGAATAGAGACAACCATCAGATGGGGCTGCTTCCATCACTGCTGCAAAGTCCTTTTTTCTCTCTTTTTCATTTCCCCTTTTTCATGTCTGCCTTCTCCTTTTCGCTCTCCTGGTGTCCTTGTGTGCACTCACTGTGAGGCATCAACACATTATAGCATCTGCCATACTGAAATATGAATGTGTTCTCATTTTTGCTGTCTCCCTTCCTTTCTGCAGTCTCTGACATTTAAGGGGCATTAGCGGTTGGTTTTGTGCCAGGTTATCACCCCCCCCCCCCCCCACCCCCCCCCCCCCACCACCACCACCACCACCACCATTAAAGAGGCACAGGCTCAGTTGACAGCAGTCCGAGAGCTGATGCTTTTCTCTCCCTCTCGTTTCAGTGCCTCCTGCCTTTTAACCCCTCGGCCCTATGCTGTTTAGCAGAGCCGGAGGTATTTGTAATGTGTAGAGATAATGACTAAAAATTGTCCGTACATGTTAGAACCATATCAAGATGAGACGAGGTAGAATTCTCCACCGTTGCGAGACAAATGGGCTCCATGCCATTTTGGCTACTAAAGATGACAGATATTGGTGTTGAGGGATATTGAGTCAGGGTGGGGACGGAGCAAAGACACAGAGGCAGGCTAATACACACTGTCAAGTGCACGGGTGCTGCCACAAAAAACGCTTTCCTCAGCGTTTCCTTTGAAACACACACGGCCCTGATGCCTTGCTCCCAGCCAAACGAGTGTGGATTTTGGAAAGCCCTCTAGCTCATCTTGCTGTCGCTGCACACAGGCCTGTGGCGGAACGGAAGGATAAGATTGACTTCTCCCTCCACCGCCATGTCCTCTGCGTGACCCTCTGCCTCTATAAGCTGGTGTGAGAGGTCAGAGGCTGTCATATCGTAGTCTTCCCGCGTGCTGTCCACACCTTTAGCCTGATGATGATGATGGGCGGACCAAAGAATTACACACCATGAGGTCAGCACAGTTTAGCGTATGTAGTGCTTGTTATAGACACACAGGGACCTGAATTACAGAAATTAATTAATTAAATTAAGAATTCAGCACCAATGAACTGTAATGTTTACCCCGCACACCGTTTTGTTTTTGCAGCTATAATCATGAAGAACAGGAATGTTTGTTCCGATAAAAGTATAGAAATAAAGACTTTGATGATAATAATAATATTAGATTTTATTTACACGGATTCCAGCTCCAACAGCTTTGTATACAAACAGGCAACTTAACAGGAAAAAAAAAATTAATACTTAAAATGTTTAAATAATTTAAATTGCATATTTGTGTGCTGTACACAGAAACCCAGTTTATCTAATATACCCTGCAGAAGCACAGAGCTGTGCTCCTCTGTAGCAAACACACCAGCCAACCAGCTGCTAACACAGAGGAGGAGTACAGTAAAGAACACCTGTGTACACCAAAGGTTCAGGTTGATATTGTGCATGACCTCAGATCACCAAGTTCTTCACTGCCTGTACTTGCTCATCTAATGGGCATGAACATGATGCACAGTAACAGAACAGGTCACTGTGTCTGTATGAACTCATTTGTTCACTTAAAATGCAGAGAGCAGCGTCTGTGTACAGCACCATAAAGGGCCATATTTACATTAATGCGTCTTTACGATATGCCCTCAGATGACCATTACTATTCGATACCTACAGACTCTAAATAATATGGACAATCAAACACTGTAAAATACAGGGTAGAACTAATAAATATAATAAAATGAAATTAAAAGAAATATGTGCAGTGTACATTTCAGACATATATCTGTTGTCTTTGAAATTTGAAGCATGTCTTAAACACACATTATTTTGCTGCTCTTAAAAACAATATTTCAGAGGAATCAAAAGACTCACTAAATGTGCAGAAATAGCCCATGGAGTAATAAAACCTCTGTTTATGCAGCTGTCCTGTGAAGTGCTGCTTTTCTCACACATAGATAAATATCCTTGTGCTAATAACATTACGCACATCAATTACAGTCAGCCAGCCCAAGTGGAATTTACCTAATCAGTGTTTTTATCCTCGTCACTTTCAAATCAATATCAGTACTGTTTCCCCCCTTTTTAAAGGATGCCAAATTTTCTTTTAAGTGTGCAGAAAGTTAGCAGCAATTATCAAGCTCGTTAAATGGCATCGCTGAACTGGGAATTGGATGAGTATCTACAATATTTCCCGCCTCACTTGTTGTCTTTGATCAAAGCTATTTTGTGACCGAGCTAACTTTATGTGGCAGTCAGAAGAGAGGAAGTGCTGTGAAGTGATTCAGGGGCTGAAGGCCCAGTGGCTCTGTGTAGCAGAAGGCGTCAGAAGGAGACCATGTTTATGAAATGGATAAAGTGTATTAGGTGCATGTTTTGCTGTTCTCAGTAGAGCAAGGACGCTAGAGAGAGTGTGTGAACGATAACAAAACAGCACACATAAAGTGTTTGTCGAGGCAGTGAACCGCTGAGTGCGTATGGCTCGACTGCTGGACTCCATGCGGCCCTGCGGCGCAGGCACAGGCGTTTTGACGTGGCCCCTAAAATGCCAGGCCGGTGCACTCCTGGCTTCATGTAGAGGAAGAATAAAACAAAATGGCCATGGCTGTTTAAAGTAGGTATTAGCAGACCTCAGGGGAAAACTGCAAAGGGAGAGTTCAGGTATGTACAAGCCCAGCACAGGCTGGTCAAGTGGACAGAAAAGGAGAATTTTCTTTTTTATTATAATGCGTCATTGACTTTTGAGAATTTGTCCCGGCACTTCAGTTAACTTAGTGCCTAAGGTAACTTTTATTCCCACTATGGTTTAGTTAACACCACATAATGTCCATTATACAAGGTTTTTTATTACATTGAAACAGCTCTTGTAATTGCCATAATAACTTTGGAATTACAGTTAATAAAGGGTGACATTATTAAAAAGGAGTTATTCAATTATTATGAGGAAAAGTTTATAATTTCTAAGATTAGATGATCCTGCATCATAATTCATTTCATGCATTTTCATTAATGACACACTTGCTCCGTGTATCAGTGTTTGAATTTGATCTTGTAATATCACAGGACTAATAAAAGTGTGTGGGAGTGTTCACATAATACATAATATTCAATTAGAAAAAAATCCATAATGACTATCAGTATTGTCCCCATTTTTGTCTAAGCGGGCTCAAGGTGTGAAAATCCTACTTCAGTCTTTTTCTCACTCTGTATGTATGCATGTATCAGTGGAATTTTTAAAGTTTGATGACCAAACGAAGGGATCATAGAGCTCAGTCTATATGATCTATAGATATCTATATAAACATATATCTATAGATATAGATATATGTATATATATGTGTGTGTGTGTGTATGTGTGTGTATATATCTACACATATATAGATATATATACACATATATCATATAGACTGACCTCTATGATATATGTATATATATATATATATATATATATGTGTGTGTATATATCATTTATCTTGAATGCGTTGTTATCATAATTTTTATTCTATCAACGATACTGTAGTTTGATGTGGATTTCTTTCCTTAGCTGCCCTAGTTTGATGCTGCCATACAAAAGCTGCCCTGACCCAGGACAATATGTTTGGCTGTGGAAGGGCTGCCAGAAGTAGTTGTTAGTTACAGTTAGGGCGCGTCCCTCTTTGGATAGGTTGTCCACTCTGAGGTCTGATATCGAATAGGTCCATAATTTCCAGCTTGTTCCCAGGAGAAGCTCTCGTTTGCTCTTTTCCCTCTGTGTCTCTTTTCTTCTTCTTCTTCTTCTGTCAGAATCCTGTGAGAAACAGCAAGGTGAGTTCATTTCAGCCATCAAACTGTCTTTATTCTTATTTTCTTGTTTAAATTAATTGATCCAGTAGACATAACATTTCTACAAATTTTGTTTCTTTAGTATATGTCTTTAAAATAATTTGAACCCCAGCTCATACCATGACTCGAGATTTCTTCTGATTTTACATTTTTGATTGACGATGTTTAATATGAATATAGTCAATCAAAGACAAACTGATAGGCGTTTGGCACATGTTGAAATCAATGCTCTGTTTTGCGCTTTGATATTAGAAAAATATAGCAGGGAACACTGCAAAACATTTCACTCAAAGGCAATTGAACTAACTTCAAATAAAAATAAACTAAACAAATGCGATAATTCATGCATTTACAAGAAATGAAGTGATTTTGAAATATGCCATGTTTTAAAATGTGCCGCCACAAAATATCTAATATTATCGAATATATTCCTTAAAGGAAAAAAGTATTGCCTTTGGTTAATAGATTTATAGACATCATGACAAATTGTATTCATTTTATCCAAATCAGGATCCGAATGGGTCGAAACATATAATTTAGTCAGAGGTCTATCTTTCAAAATTTGAACATGTGTCTATAGTTTGCTGGGGGTGATTTCTTTAGTAATTATTTAACAGCAAACTTTAGAAAGTCAATAAAACACACATATGAAGCAGTTGTCCACAGTACAATGTGTGTTTCTGCCCAGGGAGAAGAAAAATCAAGTTTTATCAGACTAAAATGCTTCTGTGAGAGTTGTGTTTGTGCTATGGTAATAATTATTCATAATTTGATTTATATTTCATACATATTCAATTTTTGCAAAAATCAAATCAGTGTCCTTGATTTTTTTTTCTTTTTTAATAATAAATTCCCTCGTACACCTTACAATAAAGCTAACATAAAGAAAAAAAAACGAGCTGTGTATTTTACAGGAACTAATTAAACCCAAATATTGCACATTTTTGCATCTATTTTTTCCATTACACACTCATCATAAATTTTTGTCTTTTATCCTTTTTTAAAAATTATATATAAGCACAGCACTTGCTCAGAAGACAATAAACAGGCAGTAGTTTATTGTCTTAATCAGCTTCGAAAACCAATAGCAAATTCAAAATTAATATATATTTCATGAAACAAACAAAATGTATTCATTTTGTAAAATATAGATGTTCTGTTTTCAAATATTCAGAGTGTATTCCGCTTTTGAATTTTCAATAAGTGCTCAGTTGTTATACCTACAAGTTTTGCATGTGAAGTCAAATTGTGGAAAAACTTTTACTTTCCGTGTAGAAACATGAACTTGACCTTTTGGAAAGCACTACAGGGAAAACTCACCAATATTCTTCTGTTTCTATTAAATCGATATTGATATATTTTATTTTAGGAGCGATAACTGCAAATGATCTGATCACAAGCAAATCATTTCAAAGGTGGTGAGAGCGAGTAATGTTATTATTGGCTTGCTGTTTTTGGACATGCAGGATTAAAGTGAGCTCATCACAACATTTTACTTTTACCTCTCAGCTGATAATGTTTGAATAGCATGGCAGAAAGAGTTTGTGAAGAAATTGCCCCTTTCTTGCCTTTCATCATATGATCATCTGGGACATCATCATCATCATATGATATATCTGGAACATCAATACTGCGCATGTCCTGTGTCCACCATTTTGTGATGAGAACTTTATTGCACATGCCCCCATTTTATGAACTTCGATAGAACACGTGCTTCAAAGTCGGAGGCCTTGAAAACAACTTATTTGAATCAATCGTGTTTAATTAGGAAGTTATTCTTACTGGAAATGTTGCTCTGATTATTTTGAGATACACAGATGATGCACAGCTTGCTAATGCAAGTCAAACAGCCTTCATTTTTACACAGGGGTGCAGGAGAGAATGACCACTGCAAGTACAGGGCAGTGATAATATCGTATCATTTATTTATGTTTGTCCAGACAAAAATTCTTTTTTTCAAGCTGTGCTGCACCTTGCCTGGATACTCTTTATCCCTCGTCTGTATGTGCATGTGTGTGTGTGTGTGTGTGTGTGTGTGTGTGTGTGTGTCAAACAGAGAGCAGAAAGTGGTGGTCACAGTCGGCTGCCTGAGGTGACTGCTGGGGTCAAAGGTCAGGTTGTGTTAATAAGACGTGATGTGCTGCCCTGGGACCTCAGTCCCATGAGGGATAACCCCCTAATCGGCATTAGTTAATGTGTTAGTAATCTTTACCTTCTTAAAGCAAACAGCAATGGAAAATTCAATGGGCCCGCTTGGCCTCCCGTGTAACGCTTTTGACCCAGGGGTCATGGCCTTTGTTCCCCGCTCGATGGGGAGTGCCCTCAGAGGTCTCGAGTGTAATAGAGAAGTTGTTTAGACACGTGCGGGGCTTAAGCAAGACCACCTCATAGACTCTGCTCCTGCTCATGGAGAGTATAAAGTAGTGTGGGGATACTTTTGTGGTTAGCTTTTACCCCCTTGAATAAGTCCATTAGAATATCTGTGTGTTTTTATATGCTACATATCGTATCTAGTATATGTTGATATAGTAGTGGTTGCTGACCAAGCACAGATCCACCCCTCTTCCACCCTCCCAACCTCCTAATACGTCCTTGATGTTTGCAAATGACTAAGTGCAAATATTGTTTGTCTTTGCGAATCCCCTGGCCACTGAAATGTTATATTCCTGCAGTTCTCCTCACTGTTTCCTGCAGCTCTAGAAAGAAAGCTGAAAGAGAAAACCAGCATATTTATGCAGTAATGTGTCCCCTGTCCCATTATCTGCACTGTCTGTAATACAGAGTGCTTGTCTTGACTGACAAATGTCACTTAAGGCACTTAAATATGTGTTTAGTGTTCTCCTGCCTGCAGCAGACCACAGCACATATTCTACATTAGGCCATGAGCTTCATCAGTGTGAGACTGAAGGTTTATTCAAGGCTCTGATATCCATATATAATATTGGGATAATAAATCTAGTTATTATTTTACAGATGCATTTGTAACATTTATATTGCTGTTCAATTTATATCATTTAACCTTTTTAAATGTATTTATTCCTCTCTGCAATATTCTTAATATGCTTTTTAGTGCTTTTTATGAGATACAAAACTTACAAAAATTTTAATATTATAAATTTCTAGAGTTATCCAATGCTTTTTACACAATGAACAAAAAGGATTTGCAGTTTAGAGAACAAGTATTTGTTTTTTTTCCTTTAATAGTCAAATGATGTCGAGCAGGATCCATAACATGGCGCCGTCTGCCATTTTGTTTCACATTGTATTATCAATAGGCCTGATTGACTGATTCTGTATCACACAGATGCAGCAGCCACGTACACCAGACAAAAAGCTGTTGCTTTTCTCTGCTTGTTTCAAGTATGTAAATCAAAGAGAAGCCACATTTCTGTGACACTGTTAACTCGAAAAAAACATTTGTATTTGATCATTTAGTCTGAAAATAAATTAAAGAAATAAAAACATTAGTAGTTGTAAAAAGAAGGAAAGATTGAAAAGGTTCAGAAACAACTTCTTTTTTTTTTCATCAGAAACAGATTTATTTATAGTCACTTTAAAAACTTTGTTTAGTTGCTAAAATACGATAAATTATGCCTTCAAAATTAAAATGTGATAAATAATTGGGAAACGCAACAGAGGAACAATGTACAGGAGCACAGTGGTAAGACTTGGCAGGCAACCTGAAACCAAAACTGTATCCTCAAATGAACTTTATGCCATGCGAAGTGCAGTGTGCACACTACGCATAAATACACAAAGTGTGCCTCTCTAAAGCAGCTACAGTTAATGCTTGTAGCTCCAACATTTTATGTTTTTGATTCAAGTTATTTCCACATAAGGTCTCCTCTACACATATACACATGACAGCTTTATACATTGAAGCCATAATGAAGTCATGTGTTTCTCAATTGGTTAAAACGCATGGCGAGATGTGACGTACAGCTGCACTCCTTCGAATAGGATTCTATAGCTCATGCCAATGCAGACACCTGAACCGAGCTCGTATCTCATTTAGGGAAAGAGAACAAATAAATTCCAGTCCAGCCTTTTTTCCCGCACTAACGTAGAGTAAATAATGCCAGAATTCCCCCCTCTTACTCTCTGCACATGGTCTGTGTTTAGCCACCTGTGTTTTTTTGAAACCTGTCGAGCAAAGAGGGGTACAGAGGGGAGAATAGTTTTTTGTGGAGAGTCCAGTCTCTGTGCTGCTGTAGTGAGGAAGAGAGCCGGCGAGGAACGGGGTGGTGGCCGTGCTATGAAAGCAGCCCTCACAAACTGTGCAGCCTGAAGCAGTAGCAGCCATGTTAGACAAATCTGCGTGAGCCTGAGCCCCACTAATAATGCAGTTGCCCTCCAAAACCAACAGAAAGTTTTCACAGAGTAAAAGTAAGAAAAGTTTAACCCCCACCTTTTTTTCTCTCATTGTGTCTGCTAGGCATGTAGTCCCCTCTTTAATGCTCAGCAGTTTACAAAGCAGAAATGCAATCAAAATAGTTCCTCAGTAACAGATACACTTTACATATCCCCTTCCTCCTTTTATTTCCTTATAGAGCTCCTGTAGTTCAAGGCCGAGGGGAAAAAGTTAAAGCCACGAGCTCTGCCTTTGCAGTTTTTAGAACCAGAGCCAAAAGAGGCAGGAAGTTGTTGTACAATAGCGTTACAGTAATCTGCCACAAATGGAAAAAGCCAAATGCTGATCGCCGAGTACAGAAGGTGGCAGAACAGAGGCAGAAAGAGGGAGGGAGGGACAGAAGGGAGAGAAAGAGAGCTAGCGTGTGTGAGAGAGACAGACGTTACAGCAAAGAATAATCAATACAATCTAAGATGGTGGAAACAGCCATGCTGTTTAGGTCTCCCCCCTCTAGTTCCCTCTCTGGCTTGCTTACACTTCGTGTAAATCGGTGCATGGATCCGGTTAGAACAAATTGTTTAGACGATTATATTTTCTTTCTTTCCTTTTTTTTTTTTTTTTAATTTTTTTTTTTTATCCCTCCTACTTTTTAAAAAACGGACAAATCAGCATCTCTGAGGAGGTTTCTCGAAATTTTCACTGAACTGTTGAATGTGCTTCACACGGCAAGTGGCAGCTGGTTTTCCTCGAGGAAAAGCAGCAAAGTCTCACCCAAAAATGCTTATCAGCCTTTTGACTTTGTGCCAAAATAGCTGCAAGGGTTCAGCTTCAGCATTCAGTTTGCTTTGTGACAGAGCCGGGGCAAAGAGGAGGGTCCTGGCCGTGCGTTCTTTGCCACATGTTACTGAAATAAACACTCTGCAAGCTTATCTTTTTCCTGTGTGTATGTGTATTTGTGTGTGTGTGTGTGTCTGTGTGTGTGTGTGTGTGTGTGTGTGTGTGCGCGCGCGCATGTGTATACGTGTGTGTGTGTGTGTGTGCGCGCGCGACTGGTCTATTCTGTGCATTCACGCTAGTCACTGTGGCATGCTAAAGAGTTAATGGACTCCGAGAGTGTGTGCTTCTTTCAGAGTGTGCTCCCAAGACTGTTGCAGCGACAAGAGAACCACTGCAGTAAGAGATAAGGTTAATAATTCAACCAGCTCTCAGAAGTGTTGCATATTTCAAGGATCCTTCAGCAGGGCAGTCCACTCACTCTGAATGATTGTGTTTTCTCTCCTTTTTCCTCGCTTTTCTTTTCACCAGTTAATATAGTAGCTGAGGTACTGTATAGTGTATCCCAGTATGGCGTGTGAGTGTGTGCACTGCGACTGCGCACTGCCGGAGGAGTGGATTTCTGTGTCATTCTTCCTCCTCCACCCCTCCCACGTTCAGTGCTTTCCACCCTCCCACTCTCCCTCTCTCTCTTTCTCTCTCTCTCTCTCTCTCTCTCTCTCTCTCTCTGTGTCTCCGTCTCCCACCCATCTTATGCTCCCTCCCTCCTTCTCCCCCGTCTCCAGTGCAAATACAGTTCCTTGCCGTGTTGGCCATGTGATGAAAAAGTGACTGGTTCGCGCGCTCCGCCGCACCTCCTATTTCATCATCAGCGGAGCTTTTCTCCCCTTCACTGTGCGCTCGCTGTCTCCTCTTCTCTTCCCCTCTCTCTCTCTCTCTCTCACTCACTCACTCTCTCTCTCTTCTTTTTCTCTCTCTGTTTCGGTTGCTCCCCTCTTTCTGCTCCAGCCACACGCAAGGGGGAGACTTAAGCTCTGCGAGGGAAAAAAAAAAAAGAAAAAGTCTGCTGCTATTTCTACAGTCAGGGCCTCCCCACAGCCCGCCCTTCCATAGACGGAGCTTTTTTTTCACTCACTACTAGCTGGATTTTAACCCTCTGCCTCCAACTAGCTGCACAGCAGCTCTGCAAAACCTGGCAACAAGTTGCTTTTTAGGGGCCTTTTCTCACTTTTGGCGCATTGATTTTTGCATCACTTTGGATTTTGGTGCTTTTTCTTCCGTTCTTTTGTATTTTATTTTCTAAAAATGTATCACGTCTTCATATTTTTTCTCTCTCCGCTGATGGGTTCTTGGTAGTATTTATTTGGTTTCTCGCTTTTTGGATGGGAATTCGTGAAGGTGGTGTTTCGCCATGTGATGGGCCTTGTTCCACCTGGAGTGCCGGGGCGCCATTTCTGACGGGTAACCTGCTTGTGGTGGGCTCGTGGTCTGGATGACCACTATGGATGACAAGCAGAGAATGTGACCGGTGTTTGAGCATGGTACACATCTGTGTTTGAGAGAAACGTCCTTCATTAGCGCCAGCGACTGGTGTGAAGTACCGCACCTCCTTCGTCTTTACTCTCTGTCTCTCCCTCTATTTCCTTCCCATGTCCTCTCTCTCTCTCTCTCTCTCTCTCTCTCTCTCTCTCTCTCTCTCTCTGTCCCTGCCTCTGAGTCTCTCACTCACCCTTGTTCTCTCTCTTTCACACCGACTCGCTCTCCTAACAGGGGAATGAGTGGTGTGCTGAGCCGGAGCTCTTTCTGGGACAGGTGCCAACTGCAAACAAAAGACATTAAAAGGCAATAAGAGAAAAAAAAATGTAGTATTTGTGAAATTTCAAATTGTTTGGGCGAACTGTCAGAAGTAGACCTGCATGTTGTGTCTCTACATGGCCACTTTGTGCGATTATTGCATGTTTATATGAAGTATTAAAATTGATGTAGTGACCTAGGGTGTTGTTATAGCAGGGGTTTGAATACTTTGCCACACTTATTCTAGTGAAGGCATTTCATTTGGGAGGAGGGAGGGAGTAATGTGGGAGAGCAGCATATAGACTGCTGAATTATTCATGTGCCCAGCCAAGGCTATGACTGGACTGGTTGTGCTATTTGCATGCATCAGACATGCTGTTTGTCTGTTTGCTAACATTCCTCATTCAGAGACTTGTTAACTAGTAGACGGGCTTAGCTGGAGCCTTGCAGACAGCCTCATGGCCTCCCATTGTTTCAGGCCTCGCCAGGCCTGGAGCCAGCCGGTGGCAGGCGAGCCGTGCAGCCCTGAGCCTGGGGCTCAGACTGTGGCTGGAAGAAGGAGTGAGCCTGGACCTGAGACTGAGGCTGGGGGGCTCAGGCTGGGGCTGGGGCTGGGGCACGGCTGTGAAGGGGACAGTCTGAGGGAAATAACTGGGTCTTGAAGGAACCTACCAAACGGGAGCTTATGGCTTTCTCCTCTTCTTGACAGAGATGTGGATGAAAGCGGGAAGAGCTGCCGAATTTCGTATCCCGACCAGACGTTTGCCATCTTTGCACTGAAATATTGGTGAGTAATATCTGTTTTAATATGTGTACGCTTGTGTGGTTTCGATGGAAGTTTATCCGTGTGTTTACATTTTAGGCTTTCAGTGTTTAACAAGCACCCTGTACAAATAAACATTTGATGCACTTGAGGTTCTTACACAAAGTTTCTTTTAACCCTGTTGTGCATTTACACATCTTAATACAAAACCCTACATGCTCATGTAGTTTAGGAACATATAGCACATATGAGAGCGACAGATCTATTCCTTTAACTTCAATAATGCTTTTCTATAACTTTTCCCACCTCTCCACAAAACCTAATTATAATTTAGTAATGCAAAAACAAAAGCCATTAATAGTGCTTTGATTGCTGCCAGGATAATCCTACTTCTTGCTAATCAGTGGATGAGTGGAAGGCCACGGTTGTGGAGGTATTTGAGTGTATATGAGTGATGCGGTCCGAGCTTAGCATGTACTGTATGAGGAGAAGTACGTTGTGTACTGATCATGTTGATCGGTTTAATGTTCTGAAAAGTTTAAGGAGACAGAATAGAGAATAAATATAAAAGCGTCCATCACTTTGTCGTTTGAAAGGTATTTGCCACCTACTTTTAATGTTGATCACATCATTTCCTGATTTTTTTTTTTCTTTTCTTTTTGTGTGTGTGTGTATCTTACATCCTTGAACACGGAATCTTGTAACACTTATTCTTTGCATAGTAACATTTTGTGGCAACTGTTGTCTGCAGAATCTCTTAAAATGCTTTTGTACTTCTATTGATGCATGAGCAAACCTGAACGAGCATTAATCCTCTGTGAGCAGTCATAAAGCAGTTCCACACCTACGATGTTGAAACGATGAATCTGACTTCAGATAAGTTACTTTCGTTAAAACATATTTTACGTTGGCTCATTCGGCTCTTTGTCAGGTACTTGGTCATTAACTTTACCAATTCAATGGAAAATACAGGTTGCATCAGTATATGAGCCGTTTATAAGGCAATTTACAATCCCGAGGGTGATTCATAACATTTTTTATTACATAGTAATAACTGTTTTCAAATATCTGTTTTTTTTTTTAAACCTGAAATTAGCAGTTGATTCATGGAAATCTTCCATCTTTGGCCTCTTTTGTGCTTTAGTTTTCTGAGGTGTGCTCAGACATTAGGCTGCTTATCAGGGTTTATATGAAAGGGGACTTTTTTTGAAGGGCACAACCGAGCTGATATTAGCTTTCAGGTGATTCAAGACTCAGGTTCAGCCTTCCCATACGCAGGTGATTATGGTCATCCATACGAATATAAGCTCTGCTTAACTAGCAGTGGACACATGGTTTTGGCTGGCAGAGTATCACACTTCTCCACCCCTAAGGCCTTATTGGCAGTGGATGGCAGTAGTCCAGGGAAAGGTTGCATGTTGAGAGGCAGATGGCAGGGTGGTGAGGGTTTGCAGTATTTTCTCTCTGTAAAAGTATACCTGACCAATCCAACAGCCTGGTACAGCCCACAATGAGGCATTCTGTGCAGTGGAGCAAACTTCAGCTTCACTGCAGCTACACAGCAAAGCCAATCATGGAACACAAACACACACACACACACACACACACAAACGCACGCAAATACAAGTACACAATCAAATGTACATATTCGTATGTATAATTAAATAATTTTCTTTGGCCTGGATGTCAGGTATTGAAACATTTTCACAGCAGGGAGCATATTTTTTTATATCCTTGTCTGTTTTTGCTCTTTCAGTGTGTGTACTTGGGCTTGATGAAATGGTGTGTTCAAAGTCTTTCTTCTGTTGAAGCCGCATGAGTGCCCTCTTAATACATTTTATCAGTCAGTATATTTCTTTTCTTTTTTTTTTTTTCTAAATTTTATATACAAAGGTACCAGTGTCTCATGGTTATACTGCAAAAACAGAGTTCAGGGAAACTGCAGGCCACAGCTAGAACACCAAGTTCCCAAACTTGAACTTGTGGCCTTGAACTTGAATGTGAATTTCTGGATTTTTAATGAAATTATACTTTATATCAAATTTCGTCTTAGAACATACCACTTATTGCTAAATACTACATGTTTTTGTAAACATGCTAAAAAATTCCAACTGACAACCCTTCAAATCCTTATAGGTATCAACCGAAAAATACAATGCTTATGCAGTTTTCACAGCAATTGTAAGTAATTATTATTGTATATAATTCAGGCTTTTAAAATATTAAAATTATTTTAATTAATGGGTTACCTTTGATGTCCTTTGTTTAATTTGTATTTGATTTTGACGAATTTCTCATATTTACATATTATGCACACAGATAGAAAGTACACAGATAGAAAAAGATTAAATGTTGCAAAATAATGTACTCCCTGATTTTTTTCTGTAGAGAATTAATTATTTAAGAATTTTAAAAGTTCTCTCATAAAGTTTCAAAGAGGGAAAAGTACTTTTTTCCTATAAGCATACATCTCTATTGAGGAAAATACACCAGGAAGTGTAAAAACAAAATAACTGTATATGATACAAAAAAATCCATATGTTTTTCCAATGTTGCTTTTGGTGTAGAGAATACAGTAATGGCTAACGAAAACACACCCTCAGTGTATTTTTACTGTGTGTGTGTGTGTGTGTGTGTGTGTGTGTGTATGTGGTAAGATTTTTGTAATTTGTTATTGATTTTTTTTAATAGTATTGAGTTCATTGCAAATTTTCACCGTATGTATTTATTTTAAATCTTCGATCGCAAAATCACAAATCTATCACGTGTCTCATTATTATTGTTTGACTTGTATCAATAAACTTTTTTTTACATTAATTTATTTATTTTGTCAAACTACAATTCTGAGCATGTAGTTTTTCCTAATATTTATCTAATCATGCCTTCAGACAAGTGTAGAAAAAGGCACAGGGCAATATTTACAGGAGTTATTTAATTTCGTGTGACCCCAATTGCTCCAGAATTGCATTATTTGTTATTCTCAATAACGTTATAAGCATAAAAAGTCTATTCATGCAGATAAGAAAAACAGAGCAACCTCTTCTCACAAACTGCCAGCCTGAGGCACTGCCAAGTATTAAGTATATTTAATATTAAAAATCTTATTTCACACAACATTAACACGTGGAATTAACAGATGGGAACAATACAATCAGGGGGTGGAATATTATTTTTTAGAAGTGTAATCTAAGTGGAGATGAAAGAGGTTCTTAATCTCTGGATAACTTTTTGAATAAGACGTTTCCTGTCAGAGACTTTTGTGGTGGTGTGTGTAGCAGTACTGTATAGACTACTGTATGTCTCTGGATCTGAGTGTTTCTGCCAGATACTTTTCAAGTGTTGAGTGTGTGGTTTAGGTCATGTGCCAGTGCTCAGTGTATTCTTACTAGTGCAACACACAGTGAAAATGAGTCATTCACCAGTACAACACAGCAGCAAGCCACCAATACACTGCTTCATTTGTTAAGTGGATAAATTGGTATTTAAGATTATGTGATTTTGTTTCATTTATGAGCTTGCTGTGATGTTGTGAATTCCATCCAATTTCCTCCTGGCTAATATGAAATCCAGATTGGAGTGGTGAATGGGGGCCAAGTGAGCACTCACTGTAAATATATTTTTCTGCCATAATAATGAAGCCTCTTTTATTTCTCCTGCTAAAATGGTTTCAGTGTGCTGTTTTAAGTACAATAAAAACTGAGAAACCCGGCGTAATGAAAGTTATATTGTATGTCTAAGCTCTCTGGAGGATTGTCAGGGTTAGGGATATGATTGACATACAGTACTGCCTGGGCTGCCTGCACTAAAAATGCATTTATGTGGTCCTGTTAGAGGATTTTGATGTCTTCACTGATTCACTGTCATTTTATTTTCTATATATATATTTATTTATTTATTTATTTATTTATTTATATATTTTCATTCATGTCAAAATAACACATGTTTCCTGATCACAGGACAATACAATACATAAATGACTACGCCAGAAATATATACATTTATTGTGGAAGTCTTTTGCTGTAAGCAGAAGCAGCCATATTTCCCAAGTCCTCATGTTTCAAGTCCAAGTAAACGGATACTCAGTAGATTTACTTGTAAAATGAAGGAAATGGAAAATAAAATCTGACACGATATCATACAGCTTGAAAATATATGTATGTAGGGTATCAATATGACGACTTTGCAGTTTAGGTACTGACGGAGTATAAGCAGTGGTGCAAAGTATCTAACACTATGCAGCAGGTTAGCTCGAGCAGGTCACTGCTTGTAGAAATGGAGCTGGATTGAAATCCCTCCTCAGCAGCCTAGCACGTCTAAATGTCACAGTGCATTCTGCAGAAACCAGCGAGACAATCGGTTGCATTTTACAGTGCTTGTGTCAATCATAGTAGCATCTGCCTCTGGGTTTTATTTAGCAGTTGTCAGTTTGTAGAAAAAGGTGTTTAAATCTCCTCGAGGTATATGACTGTCTCGTCAGATCGGGTCTGTGTGTAAGAGGTGGTAGTAGGCTCTCTGTTGCCCTCCTGCACTGTGAATGTGGGATAGCACATGAGTGGATCTACAGTGGCCACTACAGGCTGTGGAGCACTCATACAGGATCAGCAGTACAGTACAGTAGGAAGTAGGCAAGGCCTGAGAAGAGAGGAGAGAGGCTGAACAAAGAGGCCACGACCCCAATCAGCATACACATGCATATACATGCATTTTTGGGGTTGGTGTTGTTTGTGCATGTGGTAAAATTATTGCACAAAAGCAAAATGTTCAAGGCTCAATAAGACAAATAATTACAGGCACATATGCTGATGCACTTACATGCATAATCACACATATCTAAATGCACAGCAAAGTCTGTAAACCTGCTTTTCCTCACTTCTCTCGCCATACATGGAAGCCATTAGTGCATTACCCCACTGACTACTGAGGATTGGGGGGCCATTTTATTCTCCCTGTGTTAATCAGGATGTCAGCTGGGAGTGTCACATGTAATTTAAACACAAAACCACAGCAACTCCACAGAGGCAGTGAGCACAGTCATAATGACATAATATTGGACGGGGTAAGAGTTTCAGGGGTGACAGATGATGTAGATTTTCCTCCCCCGTACCTCCCCCTCTTTTCCTGTAGATGTTAACATGGTGCTTTACATCATGGGCCCTTCGGCTGAGGTCAAGGTGTTTTTTTTTTTTTTTTTTCCTCAAGTTTATTTGCCCAAGAACAATTTTCTTATACATTTCCTGTACAATGCAAGTCTTACTGAGCATGTTAACAACTTTCTCAAGGGAATTATTTAGACATTCAACAGGCAGATTTCTTTCATCCAACCAGATTAATATTTAGAATATTTATTCAAATATAACTACATGTTTTCTTTACCTCTGACCAGGCGATGTTCAGGGTGTCAGTATGTGTTTCAGAGAGTCTTTAGTCTGTGGTCTGCAGCATCACATGTGAGCACACGTCGTCAGGACAGATACTTGTTTTATGTACCTGCCAGGCAAAGCGATATTCCAGATAACATTGAGCTGCGCCCACTCGACTTTTCTTTTCCAACGCTCATATATTTCCTCAGCTTTTGGCCTCTGCTGTCGCCAAGGCAATTTAGTCGGAGAAAAACTGCGGAATCAGCAAAATTGTTCCACTTGGAGGTAAAGTTGGAAGTGTTGAAAGGCCTCGCCTGCAACTCTCTGACTATCAAAATACTGTAAATCCCTTCCCTCACCTCACCTCCACTTCATCGCTTTCTTGCCGTTCATCAGCCCTGAGCTGAATGATGTCGGCTACATGTAGTGATGAAAGTAAATACCCTGGCTCGAGCTGTCTTTGTGTGATTCATTTTGGTACAGGAAAACGAATATTGAATATAGTATCTGCTTTGATATGTCATTACCTACATTTTCTTTTACTGATTTGACTGCAATTTTCCACTGATTTCTGTAGTACTGATTTCTGGTGTGTGATTCAGCACTCCAGTAATGTCTATATAGTCAGGTTTCGTTGCTTACACTGCTACACTGCAGCCTACCTAACAGGCATACTGCTGAACTTCCGTTTCAATTGTCAGAGGGAAATATTTTAGATAGATAAGTTCAAGTTAAAATTTAAGTTGGATAAGTTTTCATATATATACAGTATATATAGTGTTTTCTTACAGTACTTACAGCCTTTCATGTGGTATATACTCCTGTAGACTATCCCTTCTGCACGTACTCACCCAGGCTCCAGGCTTTATGAGTCATCAACATGCATATACACACAAACAACACTCACACACAGAGTGCAGTGAGTGCACCGCTCGGACATGAATCTCGCTCCACGGGCTGGAGGAGTTGGGTTACTCATGAGCCCATAAACATGTGCTGGCGGCGGTCCAAGGCACTGCACTGTAATTACAAACATTAGAAACAATATATAAAAGACCCTTCCCTGGCAAGGCTGTGTCCCGCGCTGTAATTAGCGTCCTTGTACAGAATTATCACCCTTCAACAGCCGCCGCCGCGCCGAGTGGAGGCCTTTAATTGGCAGTGTCCTCCTTGGTCTGCTAGAGGACGACGGTCGCGTCTCTCTTTATCTCTGTCACCCTCTTTATTTTCCTGCAATCTGAGATTTGACTAATCATGACTAACTACCTCTGCTGTCCTTTGTCCCATTTCACCTCCAAACAATGGTCCTCACATCGCACACATACATACACACATACATACATAAATACGGACTGGAAGACACGGGCACATGTGGAAAGCTGCCTCGTACATTGACTCTGCGCAGTCCGTACATGCCCTCATGTGTGAATGTGAACATACTGTGCCCGCATGTGCAGAAAATCACTTATTATGCTCACAAGTACACGCATATGCACCACTTCACCCACGCACATGACACTGTAGGCTTTCAGTAACACAGCATGCCAAAATGTGTGCACGTATGCAGCGAGTGGGTGCTACTGGGCAAGGCCAAGACCACGGCGGAGCTTGTGTGTTGGTGTTGGGTGAGCATGCGGCAGTGAGAGTTGGCCGGTGTACAGGCCAGCAGAGAGGGTGCGGTGTGTTACATGTTCCACTAATGAGTTTCCTTGGCCAGGCAAGACCGTGGGGCGAGCTTATTAGTAAACAGGCTACAGAGAGGAGACCCTACAGCCCTCTGCTGCTGCTGCTGCTGCTGCTGCTGTTGCTGTTGCTGCTGGCTCTCCAACTGATCACTCTCACTGTTTCTGCTTCTCTCTGTTGTTTTCTCTTTCTCTCTGTTTCTATCGCTGTAAATTGTCTCTCCCTTGGACGCTACAATTCTCACTCTCTCTTTCTCTCTCTCTCTCTCCGTGTCTCTCTCTCTCTCTCTCCCGCTTGTAGGCAGTAAGATGGGTTTTGACTCCAGCCACAGGCACAACCAATTTGGCCAACAAGTGAAATCACGGACAGACAGACTGGCGATCGCAGCAGCATTGTAAGTACCATAATGTATTGTAAATTGAATATGTTGTTATTTAATGATGTATTGTAATGCCACTGTGTTGTCTTGCATTTCATTTAATGAGATGAAGTTTGTAATTAGATGCTGCATAAGTTTCCTTTGTTTTATGCATGGCATGTATCTGCTCTGTCTACATCTATTTTCATTCTCTCTCTCAGACCTATTATAATGCAAGCCTGCATTAGATTAAATCATAATGGCTGAATATTGTGCCTTTATCCCATTTGAAAGGCCAAGTGGTCCCAATGGCTTGTTAGTGCAGTAGATAAAAAAAACAAAAAACAAAAAACAAACATAATCTTTAGTGCACGTGCACAGAAAACACACGGGGTGCAATCTTAATTGTCCACTAGGCATAGGAAGTCTTGACTCTCTCTGTGCCAGGGCCTGGATCTGTTAGAAAATGGCTTCCACTCTCTGCCTTCCAGCTCTCAGCTCCCCGCCGCCATTTTGTGAATCACTGCCAAAGTAGTCAGGTAGCAGTCTGAGAAGGACAGAGTGAAGTAGGGGAGAAAAAGTGGGTGCAACCGGATGCTGGTTGAAGCAGCAAATTAAAATAGACAGGGAGGAGCAAGAAGAATTGGAGAAAAGAGGTGCTCCGGTGTACAATGATAGAATATTTAATATGTCTTTTCCTTATGGAGAGGTTTTTAATTGTTGCCGACTGACTGCATACAAACAATCAGCCTCCCCTCTGGATCCTTCCCAGCTCCTCTTCTCAAAGAGCTGACCTTGGGTGGACGCCATAAACGGTTCTTTTCCAGTGGGGGCAAATGTGCTGGCAGGGCCCACAGCTGCATGACCCCCTTCCACCCACCCTCCACCCTCCATCCAGTCCTCCCTCTTTCCTCCACATCACCCAGACCCCAGCAGACCGGCCCCATAGTAACACAACCTGCCTGCTTACAGTACTCTAGAGCCAGGGTAAAGCTTTAACCTCTGCTTATGTACCTGTCTCCACCCTAACCACAGCGCACTGCTAGCCGTAGCTTCAAACCTGACTGCGCCTGTATCACATGCACTCAGTAACCCCAGGCCCCACCCTACAAAACTCCAGCAGCGGTAGCTAGCTGCCCGCGGCTCTGGAACTCTGTATGCGCCAGGCGTATGATTACATGTGCAGATGTTATTAAAATCCTCCTCTCATCTGACCCTAAGACCACTGATACTATATCAAGCTTTCAGTAGGCGTCTGCTGCTGCTTTTCCCCTGACCAGCCCATTGCTAAACTTACCTGACAAAGTCACACAAAATCATCCAGCGTTTTTAGAATGGGGAGCGAGGGGTTGTTTTCGCCAGTTGTGGTTTCTGTCATTTGACTCTACTGTTCCATCGAAATGAAATCATTTACTTAATATATCAGATGTAGCCGAGTTTGGAGCTTAGTGAGATCTATTTCAATTTAACAAATATTCATCTGTTGTACATCGATTTTTTTCCCTCCACATTCACAATTAATGGAATTAGCCTCTAAATGTTGAAAACAGTTCAAATGTTGTTCATTCTCTCACATATGAAGTAGTTTTACTTGCTTACTGTCACTCATGGTAGCACCTGAATTATTAACAAAGACACCGATTGCTTGGGTGTCTTGTGTTTGCAACTCAGCTGGTAAACTGACCAGTGTGCCAACCTCTTACAACATTTGGTGCCTTCTTTTTAAAGAATTGTAGAAGACATCAACATATATTTACGTAACAAACGCACATAAAAGTTGACCTAAAACGTAGTGACAGCTTACTCAGAGAAATGGCACAAGTGTATATATGGGTACTATATCTGTTTATGGCCTGAAGTGATGTTGTAAAGAACCCCTCGCTGTATCAGTGTGTATCTGCTGGCATGTAACTGATTTAGACTCTGGGTGCAAAATATAGCAGAGGTCCCTCCAGCAGTAAAACCTGGCCTATTTAGGCCTGTCACAGACAAGCTCTCATTGAGACAGACAGACAGTCAATGGCTTTGCTTACAGTTCAGAATGCACTCTGTTCCCTTTGGCTCTCCACTCCTTAATCTGGCCATGTGTTTGCATATGGGACAGAGTGGCCTCCATATTGTGTTTGTGGAATGAATTATGAATGCTATTGCATGACCGTGGCCTGTTTCTAGGACATATCTCTGCAACATCTACCAAGAGACTAAAGCATGAATACATTTATCCGCCATAGACCCCTTGGAAATGATACTGTGAAGCTGGCCTGCCTGCGTTTGTTTATGGTTATATAGAGCAGATGGCCGTGCAACATGGTCATATATCACACACTGGCTGCCTCGCTGGCACTGCCACACACACAAATGCTTATAGGCAGAAATGTAGGACTATTTGAAGGTGATTCAAATCCACAGAAATGTATTCATTATTCTTCTGTCACTCACAGAGGGAGAAGTATTAAATATCTTTATCAGCGTCCATTACTGTATATTCCACTTCATGCTGGCAGCAGTCCTGGAACTATAGGCACTGGTGCTAATAACTGCTGCCAAACCAAGCTTTTCAATGCTAACTGTGGTTAGCTGTGCTGTATTTACAGCCGTAGCTTTCAGCTGTAACTGCTAACCACTGTAGTGAGTCTGACTACAGCCAGCTGTAGCCTGGGGGCAACAAGCTCTTCAAGGTTACAAACTGTACAGATCCCTGTCTGCTTACTCTGGCCCTCTGTCTGTCAGCTGAAGTTCATATCCAGGGAGAAAGGTATTTGTCCCACCCTCTAAATATAGCTGGTGACAGATGCAGCTCGATGGGGCACTGCCCAAGCTGAAAGGGGCCCTGCAGGCAGGCCAGAGCAGAGCTGGGCATGCAGACGTGTGAGGACTATAGACTTCCCCTAATAGACAGGGGCCCTACAGGTCACCAGCAGCCACATGGCAATGCACGTTTCACCAGCTCCCATTAGCATGGCGGAGCAAAGACTATGCCTGTGAATACCTTAGAAAACAATAGATAATATTTGGTTTCTATGCGATGAATATTGAAATACTGCATTGTAGGAACATATTTTTGCCTGTGGTTATAGTATGGAAAGCCATTAAAGCAAAGATCTCCTGATATAAAAATGTAATGGCGAAGAAAAAAACAAAAATCCATGTTTTAACTTCTTATGATTGAGGTAAGTGTCCTTGGTTTAATCATCAGCTATGAATGTAGTCTTTTCAGCCTATAGGCTTGAGTACCATGAGCGTTAATGAGTATCATGATGGAAACTGTTAAAAGGCATCGTGGTTTAGGCGTCATGATATTTATTGCAATTGTAATAGACACCTGCGAACCCTTCATAAACAAGTCATTTCCATGTAGACCTTTCTGCAGGCCTGCGCCCTGCTGTGCATCCTGCAGCCTCACCATGTCTGTGTGCACGCACATGCATGCGAGTGTGTGTATGTTTCTCTATGTACATGTGACTATATACTGTGTGTGAGAGATGAGAAGCAGCTGGCAAGGTTGGGCTGAGTGGTCTGGGCGACCCCCGCTGCGTGCCCTGTCATTACAATGATTGGGGTCGTTTTTTACCTCTAAGGATGGGGCCGGGGGGCCGCACTGGGATCAGCTAACTTTGCCTTATCCAGCCCTCTTCACCTGGCATGTTTATGGTTCTGCTGGGGGATGGGGTGGGTCACTGGGTCCGGTTCATCTCACAGCCTGACAGGCAGACACACATATTATGCACATAGGCGTGAGTACATGCATACTCCATCACACATGTATACACATGTTGATCTGCACACACAAACACCACACACACACATGCACACATACACAAGTGCATACATTATGCATGCATTAATGCAAACATGTAGCCCCATGTGCACACATAGGCACATACATCAAACACCTTCGTACGCACCCATAAATTGCCTTTTCTCTCACTCTCCTAAGACACACTCACACAAGCTCAATATCTGCCTCATGCAGAGGTGACGGGGAGGTCAGCCTGTCTGACTTTGAGCAGAATCCCCCTGTGGCTTGCCCCAGCCATCCCCCCTGGCATGTGTAACAGGACCTGCCCATGCAGCCTCTCCTCTTCCCCCGCTCCTGTCCTCCCCCTCCTCCCCCTGCCTCCCCCTAGCCCTGGTATAAATAGATGGGTCATGCCTGCTGTGCTACCCTGAGGGGGCTGTGGGGGGGCACAGAAGCCATGCTTCCCTTTATAAATGCTCCACCGTGTCTATCTGGATTCCTCCTGTCTGCGCCCAGACACCACTTCACTTGTAGCAGGGCTCACATGTAGTTGGACAAAAGAAAAATGCATGCACACAATCACATGCATATACCTATACCTATACCACATCCCTGATATAAAGGAAGCCATATAGCACATATACTGGGTATACTTGCAAAAATCAACCATAAGCACTTACATAATCTTGTGGAGCCAAAAGGCATCCACACAGGCTCGGCTATGAGGCAATGGGTAAATCTGAGGGAGAGTCAGAAGAAGAGTGCCTTTTCCTGAAAGTTAAGTGCTTAACTAAAGATCAAGGGTGAGCTACAGTGAACAGACACTGGAGATCATTTGAATTTTTACCTAAATTAGTGCCAATCCAAAACCTGTTTTTTGGTATAAATACCCACAAACCCCCTAAAACGCAAAGCTCAAGTGGCTCAAAAATCTCCTTAATGAAATTGTCTAAATATGGCAAAATTATGACATAATGTCTGATTTTAGAATAAGTAAAAGACCATGAATCTCACTAGAAATGTGATGCCAACTTTCTGCACTTGATATTTTTGCAATACTCCATGCTACAGACACATCTCTGTCCACCTGAATGTATTGAGGTTTGATACAAAGCCTTGTTTTTGCGAGGACTTTTTCACAAAAGATCCTGATCTATCCAGGTACAACCTGGACCCCATAGACTAAACTAATGATTCAATGGTAATGTTTTTTAATCACAGCGTCAGAGATGAGTAGAAATATTTGCATTGGGAATATGGGGATGCATATTGTGTAAATGTCCAGCTTCTTTTTCCGAATCACCCGCCGTACTGACTGACCACAGACCGCCAGAACCCCAAAGATCAGGTTACAAGGTTACAGTACTCCACTCCATCTGACTATCACTGCAGTGAAAGTCAGCTTTGGTATTGATTGATAGGCACTGTAGCACTTAGACTGAAGTGTGATTGAATTAAGGTGGCTTTTTAAGCAGTGCGTGTCTTTGCTGCAAACGACGTGTGAAAATGTGATGAGGTAAATGAATATCACGTTTTACCTTATTCCCTCCAAAGGGTATTTTTCCATGTTTGTGTGTCATTGTGTGTGTGTGTGTGTGTGTGTGTGTGTGTGTGTGTGTGTGTGTGTGTGTGTGTGTGTGTGTGTGTGTGTGTGTGTGTGTGTGTGTGTGTGTGTGAATTTGAAACTGTGTCCTTGTGTGTGTGTATGTATTTGTTTATGTGTTTGTGTGTGCATGCCCCACAGTGCGGATATGTGTTTGTGTGACATTATGAGACGCTGAAGTGTAGTAAGCACGACTTTGCACCCCGGCTCCTCTCAACAGCTAATGGAGGTGGAGGGCTAAAGCAGCGTATCAGTTACAGACGCTGTGCTTTCAAGTGAAGGAGTGCTTGCTGAGTTTGCACACTTTTAAGAAGGCTGAATTTTTTAGGTGGACAAGCTCTTAGTAAAGGAGGTGTTTTTAGATTGAATTACATAACTGTGTAAAGAGCCCTAAACAAGTGTGCACAAGGGTACATGCCTGTGTGTGTGTGTGTGTGTGGGTGTGTGTGTGTGTGTGTGTGGGTGTGTGTGTGTGTGTGCGCGCGTGCATGCTTGCGTTGCATATTGGTCCTCTGCAGTACGTGTGTGTGGGTGCGAGTGTGAATATTTCCCTGTCACTGGATGATAGCAACTGGCTGCACTTGAAAGCAATAGCTTTCCTGGACATCCTCTCTGTTGGTCAGGACCCCATAGCCATCTACTATATTAGATTGAAGTATGTCCAGTCAGCAGACTGAGAGGACAGTGTGCCTTGACCTTACCTTATGAAGTCTGGGCCCACACTATTAAGCTTTTTGCAGGTCTGCACAATGAGAATAGACTGTGACATGAACACTGATATGCACTCCGCAGAGCTGACAGTTTCCCATATGTAGTTACTGTTTAAGCATGTAAATCAAAACATATTAAAAATTGCTCGATTTGAATATGACGGAAGTTTCTCTAATGTGCAACATCATTTGAATGTCCTGCAAAACAGTAATCTAATGCTTCGAGCACCTTTCAAGAAAGATATGTAAATAGTAAATTTGTTTCGGTCTGTTTGATTTTAATTTAATACAATTAGCTCGAAATGAATTCTATTCTAAGTAAATACACTCCCTGTACAGTATCCTCTATGTGGCTCTTTTTCTTTCTGTCATTATCCTGTGCATGTGTAAACGTATGTGTGTGTGTGTGTGCATACTGTAGGTTGCCATACTGTATCCTTCCTTCTCTCTGTCTCTGTATGCAAAGTGTCTGTGTGCTCCTCTGTGTGTCTCTTACCCTGTAAGGGTGTGTGTCTGCGCATACTTAAAATGCACTCATCCAGTGCTACGGTGTAAGTAAAGCAGTGCTGAATAATGCAGAGAGCCTCAGAGTCACTACTGAGCAGAAACAATTGGGCCCCGCAGCTCAAGACATACCTTTTTGTATTGTGCCGTGCTGTATTTGTGCCTTCACACGTAGAATAATATTACTGTAGAGGTGTGTGCTGACAAAGATTAACCTGATGTCACTTTGTGTCAGCATCTTGTGACAGCTAAACATGTGGGATGGTGTGGCTTTCTCACAGAACAAACAGAACACCTGCACTCACACATAAATCATCTTCTTGTTTAATGTGGGCAAAACAACAAACGTTTCTCAGCTATAAGCCTTGATCAGCATAGTGCACACTGATCATGGCCTATAGTCGGGCAAACAGCACGTTCACCGGCATTCTGTTTGTTCTGTTTAGATAGGAACGACCATGCACCTGATAGATTGCTGGAGTATTTGGATTTGTGCACGCTGCTACTGTCTAATATTTCTCACAGAACACACAAGTATGAGTCATACAGAATTTCATACAAGCATGCTGTAAACACACATAACCACATACTCAAATTGCAAGTAAACAATATGCTTTCACCTGAGAACCCAAAACACTCTCGTACTGACTGTCAGCCGCTGGGGTGTTTGCAATTCATCTCACAGAAGTCAAATGTAGAAGTCACAGTGCTGAAGTATTTCTACATTTCCTTTGGTGCAGAAGTAACAGATTTTCCCTCTCGGGGATTTTCAGATGGAGGCTACCTGACATGCTGCTGAAACCGTGATGGAGGCAGGAGGCGATCGGCCAGTGTGTCCCTCCCCCCCGCTCTCTCTCTCTCTCTCGCCCCCCCCCCTCTCCTTCGCTGCGTGTTACAGAGCAGGTGAGAAACATTAACAGAGGCAGCAGCAGCTGTGGCCCTCTGCTCCGCACATGTGGGCCAGGATATGAGCTATAGCTCGAGCTCGCCCACTCTCAACACTGGTCACTGATGTTAACACTCTCCTCTCTGAAGCACAGAAAACTGCACTAAAAAAAAAAAGTGGAAACATGGTGGTGGAATCAGCACCGACTGCTATTCAAAATAAAACCACTTATATATATTGTTGTGAACAGTGATGCTTAGCTTTACGGCAGCGGTTCACAAACGTTTTGGCTGGTGACCTTTTATTGTAAAGTTATATCTACTTGCGACCTCATGTCACAGGTTGCATTTGAGTTGTACATGTTGCATGGGTTGCAAGCTGTTCAAGCAGAGAGAGATTTGTTTGTTTAATTTGAATCATTTTTAGAATAAAACTAAGTACTTCACAATAAAAAAAAAGAAAAAAAAAAGAAAAAATTAAAGACTCAAAAAAACAAAATTTGCAGAGACATGTTTCATTAACAAAATTATTTCTGTCTTTTGAATCATTACTTGGCCTCATGTAAGGTCCCAACCTGCAAGCTGGGAACCAAATCTGTCGAGTGATAACAACCTCATTTTCCACCATCTTTCAGCACTGATCACAGGCCTACTGAACACTGAGCAAAGCATGGTTTTTTGGACAGTATTTAATGAATGGAACATTGCATTTTAATAGTTTTGAGGTTCAACTATTTCTTAGTAAAATCCTAATTTTTGATGTCACTGCCCCCCCCCCCCAAGTTTTATATTGGTTGCATTTCAATATGGAAATATCTTGGCTACAGTATTTGTTTGGGACATGCGCGCCTTGTTAGATCATTTGAATCCCTCTTGAGCTCGAGCCATGAACCGGATGACCCTGTCGTCACATTGTGTTCTGAACACACAGACTCCAGTCACACCGGTGAGGTGTCCCAGAGGAGAGTGGCATGTGTGTTTGTGTTTCTGTGAATCATAACCGCTGTTTTGTATTCAGTGAGGTGTGTCAAAGTGGATTACCTGCATGAACGGGGACCTGAAAGGACTTTGTTTTTTAAAGACTGTCCTTTGGGGTGAGGTAGTAGGTTGTATAGTTTTAGGGTGATACCCTTCCTGTCAGATAACTATACAACTTACTGTCTTTCCTGAAGTGGCTGTAATGTCTTCAGATGCCATTGTTGGAGCTTTTGGATCTGGATCAACACTGGAATGTGCATGTTTACCCACTGACTGCTAAGAACATAACCCAGTCGCAGAATTTGATAGTTAATTTAGGTAGGCTTTTCATGGTTGTACTTTTAAGAATTTATGGTGAATAAAAAAACGTGTTATGTGTCATGTTGTTATGTCTTGCTGGTCAATCAACACAAAAACTGAAGATGTTCTTATCTAATTGTCACCCCTTTTCTTTAGCTGTGGTTTCTAACAGTTCCTTATTCTTTTTTTTTTTTAGGATGTGTTGCTCTTTTCCTCAAACTAATTGATTCTGATTGCTTGTATTGTTTGTGTTTTAGACATTAAAACTCAAATCATGGCAGTTTTGATATGAAGTTTGTTTTCATTGTCACAATGTATGAGGATGTGTTTATTTACCATAATAAAATATAGTGTTTCTATGTCACCCTACCATAATACTCTAGAGTACCAGCTACACCAAAGCTTGCCGACCTGTAGGACCTTTCTGATGTTCGTACGGGGTGAGGTAGTAGGTTGTGTGGTTTCAGGGTAGTGATTTTGCCCAATCAGGAGATAACTATACAACCTACTGCCTTCCCTGAAGGGCAGCAATCCTTCAACATACAGACAACAGGGGGTTGAGTCATCAAGCCATCTCTTAGCTGGACCATAGGCATCCACAGCCAGTCAAAGCAGCGGGTCCTGTCTGCTGCTATGACAGGACCAGCAGGTAAATGGAATTTCTGTTTGCTTTTGATTTTCTGCCTCAAACAATAATAAAAAAAATTAAATACAGAATCAAGTTTGTCTTTGATGTTTTGTTCTTACATCCTATGAGTGTCAATTTCAATGTTTAAAACTTTGAGACTTGTTTGTAGTTGATCTACTGCATTGGGGCCAAATGTTTTCCAAGGCACAGTCATTTCTGTGATGAAGTTTACATACAGTTTATATTACAATCGAGGTCACTCTCTTCCAATGAAATCCAGAACTGAATATCGGCTACCAAACTCAGTGTATTCAGTCTACGAGCCTGTGTTGAACATACCCAAACACATTTATCATTGTTTGTTGGCTGAGAAAACATTGGAAATATGTGTGAAAAAGCCCGACTTGACTACCTCCATCCAGTCCTGGGATCAGCCAGCAGCCCCAGACATGTCGTAAAGCCCCAGAGCAGAGCAGATGGAAAGAGGAGCCATGGCACAATCTCACCTCCTGGGCTACAGCATGATTCATATGGCAACAGATGATGGTTACAGTACTCTCTCACTCTCCGGCCAACAGCACACATAAATACGCACATACTCAGATAGATGACAAGGTGAGTGCCAGCCGGTATCAGGCCAACTTGGGCATCGGACTTGCCTCACTGTCTGAGACTGCGGCCCCGTATCTCATATCAAGGTCAGATTTGGGGTTGTCATTCACGGTGAGAGCCCTCGCTCACCCCTGTATGTTCACTCCACAGTCATATAACCGGTTATCAACTTTATGTCGGAGGTAACAAGCGTTTTACTATGAATATGCATGTACAGACACATTCGAAGCCCACTGTGCACACTTACGCCTCCTCAGTTTGCACATATTTTGTCCTTCACTTTGCATGTCGTAGTTTCACACATATCAGTCATACCAGGCGTGCTGAACTAGTTACATATTCGCCAAATGTTTCTGACACAATGAAAAGGATTATGTGACAGTAACATTGCAGCGTGGGAAAAAAAAAAATCTACCACTGTACTGTGTCCCATGTGTCTAGACCAGTGTTGGGGAGTATTCGTATGTGGGCTGCACCCACTGTGTTAGCTGTCCTCTGCCAGCCACCATATTGAACTGATTTGAGCCTTGGCCTTGGTGATAGAGCAAAGTGAGCTGAATATTAAGCCCGATGAGACAATGGATCTGTGTGTATCCTGTCTCTGGGGTTGCATCTCTAAAGGCCATCCTCCATCCTTCATCTCCTGCCTCACTGCTTCACCAAAAAAAAAACGTTGCAAAAAGCTTTGACGTCCACCCTGGGGAATTCTTTTCCCATGCAATAAGGAGCTAATGAATAGCTTTTGAGACTCAGTCTGAAACGTATCAGTCAGAATTCAATAATATACTGTTGTTTTATCAAAACTTGCCAGGAATTTGAAAAGAATAGCACTCACAGCAGAGCTTTTCTAAGCCTTCATATGATGTCATAGCTGTATAAATGGAATAATATTATTGATCGAATGTAAGTGGATAGGATTGAAGGCTCGGTGTGGGCAGGCCTCTCAAATAAACCACCGAGCAGAGTGCATTCACTGAAATGAAGAAGCACTAAGCCTGCATCGAAATAGATTCAGCAATGTTAATCTGTGCCACGCTGATTAGAAAATGCGCCATTCGTTATGAAATATAGGGCAAGGAAATGAAATGAGTCGTTTCTATAGCAATGGTATTTATTCCATATTCATATTTAGATTTCCTGCACCTAGAAACACACTATTTTAATATAACTGATCACCAGTATAACTTCCATTATGTTATAGATGTGGCAAAAGTGCCACCTAGTGGACATTTGATATTCTTCATATACAATTTTTTGGCACTGTAGTATCATCATTCTGTTTCTCCACATTGCAATTGAACTATGGTTGTATCTATATACTTCTACGATGATTATTTTCGTTAGTAATCTGTTAATAAATCATGTGGTCGAAGAACAGAGAATCACAAAAACCCTGGTGATGTCATCAAATGTCTTGTTTGGTTCAACCAACAGTACACAGTAGATAAAGAAGATATAGAGGATAAGGATTTTCAATTTACTGTAATGCAAAATTAGCAAATTCTTAGAACCCGGAGTTGATCAAATGTAAAAAATGACAATAAATTGTATAAGTTTCGTTGGTTCATTTTCTATTCAATTTATAAACGTTTATTTATCTCTATTTTCCCTTTATTTCTAAAATCCAAATCAACAGTCTGCAGATAGAGGGTGCTGTAAAGCCATTTGAGGCAAATTTGTGATTTTCATTGACATATATAAAATTGACTTGATATGGCAGATATTAAGTATATAAGTAATATCGAGTAAATAATCAAACATTTATTTTGATGTAGGTAATTCATTATTCATAGCAGTCAGTCTGCTGCCTCTTGAATGAATATCTCACATTGTAGTGAGGAGCTGACGCAGGTGATGTAACCGCCATCTGCAGTCTTTCAGCAGCAGGTGGCAGCAGAGGTCCGTCTGCTGTTGAGCCTCCACAGTGACCCACTTCCTGTACGTCAGTGGGTCAACATGTCAGCCCTTTTCAAAAGCAGTGCATGCAAGTTCCCCATATACCTCAGACTTGTTTTACATGAAGCTACGACTTTATATGTGACTGGAAACATGTAGGTTGAGAAAATAAATGTCTGAGATGTGGTTTAAAAGTTTGATTTGACTAATGTAGGCTAAATAGTAGGGTTCAATGTCATACACCATCGTTGTAATTACCCTAGAGTAACACACTGCATCAATATTAACACCAGCATAATCATATTTGCGTTCTTGTTCATTCCATTTCATCGCAACAAATGCTTTCCAGTATATTACGGTTAATAAAACAGGCGATGGAGCAGTGAGTCTTCCCCTAAACTGAAACTCTAATGATGATGAGTGTCCTTTTTATAACCATAAATTGCTTAATCAAGTTTTTGTTTCTTCATGGCCTGTTTTACTACAGCTTGGTTCAGTGCAGGGGCAAACATGTTGTAAGTGAATGGGGCAGTTGTCATTATATTATATCGATGTGGAAAGCATTCTGAGTCCCCCATTAATTGGGAAACCAGCTGCTGTCCAGACAGAAAGTCTTGACCGTAGCTCATTACTGTGGACTCTGTTTCTGTCTGCTCTCATGAGTCGTGTTGCAACGAGCCGTATCTTCTGAGTCTAATGTTTCTCCATGTCCTCCTCACATGGAGAAATCACCGGCAGCTGTGGAGAAGCTCAGTGCGGTGGAGCTGACATCTGCGTGGGTGTGCATTTGAGTGTCGTCCGTAACTGCGGGATTTTGCGTTGATTGATTTAATATTTAATGTAGAGCTGAATTATATGTTTCCGCCTGACCCTCAGAGATCTGTTGCAACTACCACAGCTGTAGCGGTGGAGTGTAACAAAGTACACTTAGTCAATTCTGTATTTAAGCACAGTGTTTAGGCGCTTGTACTTTACTGCTCATTACTGAACTTCTCATTGAAGGCCGCTCTATATTTCAACTCTGCTGAATTTCATAAGGAAATATTGTAAATTTTACTCCACTATATTTATTTGAAAGCTGGAGTTAATAGTTACTTTGCAGATTAAGATTTTACATATCATCAGCTTGTTAAATTCGATCCTTTGTTGTAGATTAAATACTCTGACTTCCTTCCACATGCAGGTCAGGTTTTATGGAGCTTTCAACGTTAGCATGCCGTTTTCATTGCAGGGATTATTTCATCAAACTGATATTTCTAAGCTCAAGACTGAACTTCAGTGTTTAACATTATAATAAAACTTTTACAGATAAAACTTTTATGGATGAAGTTAGCTGGTCTGACGACAGATCAATTTCCAACTGAGCAAACTCCATCCACTGATGAAAATCTTATGGGAATATGGTTGAAAGCTTCAACTTTCAGTTTGAAATATTTTGGATTGTTTTGTCAGACGACTATTTCCAAGGTCAATAATGAACTTAGGTGCTAAGCACATAAACTGTCTCACCTCACCTTGACCAACTTCTGTAGATCGTTAGTTTAATGTTTCTTACTGATGTTTGTGAAACATCGAACTTGAATAGACGAGTCAATTACTGGGTTTTTACACAAAGATTTTACAAAGAATCTCCTTTTGTGATGAAGTGAAGCATTGCCGGTGGAGAAATTTTACTTTCCTTACCTCTAACTCCGCAACGAGATGATATAAGTGTGTGGTTTAAAGACTCTTTGTCCGGGCGTATTCTGGCTGAAATGGGCCTCAAACCCAGATTCTCCAGTTGGATCCTTTAGAATCTGATCCACCGTTTGTTGAAAAGACATTTTTTACAGATTCCCTTTATCCACTACATCTGAAGAGAGTCGTCTTCCTCAAGTATGTGTGTGTTTGTTGAGTGAGTGGAAAGAAAGTCAGTACATTTACTCAAGCACTGTGCTTCAGTACAGCTGGACAAAACTAAAATCTGATGTACTTTACGTGTTGTATTTGAATCATTTTCACCACTAGTTCACAAAAGCTCAGAGGGAGATATTGTACCTTGGACTCCACCTCAGTTTATGAAAGCTACAGTTAATGGTTACTTGGCAAGTAAAGATTTAGGTGCAAAACAGATGATGAGCTTATACATTATGCATATGTCGCTTTTTTCTAGGTTATAATCCAACAGTAAAAGCTGTTGCTTCACTTCAACCAGTTACAACATTAAAATGCCGCTCACATGATGAGGCAGCCATCGCTAAAATTTCAAATGATTGTTTTCTATATCGTGGGATTTCCACTTCTACCTAAGTAAAGGATCTGAATACTTCTTCCACCTCGATGCATGTAAGTGCTGAGTGAACGTGGAGGTTCGGAAGGATCCACTGTGGTCCCAGGACACTTTAGAAACGACGCCCACATTGCTTTTGCCAAAGACACAGACAGAATGTGATGGGGAGCAGGATGGGGAAACAAGAGAGCAGAGAGTTGCAATCGGCACACACATACACACACACACATACACACACACACACACACACACGCAAAGAGCAGCACAGTCAGCATCTGGCACGAGCTTGGAAAACGGAGCCGCTTCATTAATAAGGCAGTTTATTGCAACAGTTTGACTGGAAACCCTCACAACTTGGCCTAGTGTCAGTGTGGAACAGGGTTTTCTCCAGCTGCCATGTAATTCTGCTGATAAGCACATCATTTTCTTATTCACAGTTAGCAGGACCATGTGCTGGTCAAGGTCTCGTAAACTACATCTCATGCTGCCAAGGCATCTGGATCAGAGAACTGTTTGACCAACTAAAATCTTTTCAGACCTCAGTTCTATAGTTTCCACATGACAAGACATGTATACAAACAAAAATATGCTAATGCCCTACATTGCAACACGCGCTTTGCTTAGTGCTTGATTTGGATGTTTGAGCTTCGCTGCACAGAAGAACCTTTGCACGTTCATCTACTGAAGGGGACGTGAGTTTGTGACATGAAGCTCAGAGGTCAATCCCGCTTCTTACACAAGTGTGGTATGGAAACCAGAAACCTCCCGTGCACTCACAAACTGAGGATGGACTTTTCAGTGAAGTAGGAGACATCTTGCATACAGCAGTTGAACTTTCGCAACAACAAAATATATGTGCACATTCAAAGATTCTGTATTTTTTGTTTGTGGGGGGAAAAAAAATCATATCAGACTATAATTATTATTCAAATCATTGTGACACTGTGTTCAACTTTCTAATAAAATATGAACGATTAAGAAATGCTATTCTGCACAAAATGAAAGAGAATATATATATATATATATATATATATAATCATGCACAGACTGGATACACTCTGTATAGACTGTCCATCATACTTAACTCCACCTCAACAATTTACAACATATAAATACCAATTACATGTTATTGCATTAATAACAATGCCATAATGATACAATAATATAACACACAGGAGGCATGCACACAGTGTTGTGTCGTTCTTTTACTTTTCTTAGTGTACATGTTGCTCATGATATTTCTGTACTTTCACGTAAAATCAAATTCTGAGTGCAGGTCTTTGTGATGGAGTAGTTTTATAATATGGTGCTGCTACTCTGCTTAAATGAACTGAATACATCTCCCACCACTCTGGTACTGTGCACACTTGCCTGCCCTACGTTGTTTATTTTTGTTTATCTTTGTTGTCTTTATGCAGCACTGCAGCACTTGGCCAATAAAACCTATTCTGATTCTGAAATAACTGCTTGTCATTGAGACATGTCATATTTAATTTGCTTTTTTTTGTTTATGCTTTGGCAACATGTTGTGTGATCAGGAATTTATGCCAATAAAGCTTCAGTGAATTAAATTAAATGAAGTGAATTGGGAGCACAAGTGAAGGAGGCACTTGGATGACCCAAGGAAGGTCATCTGAGGACAGTTCCGCGGGTATGTAAATTTTGCCAGCATGAATTCACTCAGTTCAACATCATCCTGTACTTGAACCCTCTGTTTTTGCAGCGTCTTTCTGTTCTCTTTCAATGGTCTTAGTTTGAACAGAGCACGTTCACAGGAAGAGTCTTCTTCCGCTCCCCTCAGCTGTCACCATGGTTAGGGGGCGTCCTTTCTCTAGAGAAACTGCTGCTCTCTTTCTATTCGCCGAAACTATAGGTGTGTCAGGGGGGTGTGCGCCTTTTCTCTCTGCCAGCTGTCAGTCATGAGGTCACTTCCTGCGGGTGTGATCTCACGGCTCCGCTTTGTATGGACGTGGTGGGGGATTTTTTTGACAGCGGCAGCGCTGTTGGGAAACAAACAAGGACGTGGGTCGGGGTTGGGGACTATTTTTTCCCCTCCTCGCTCCTCTCTCGATCTTGCACCAACCGCTTCTCATCCCTGCGAGATTACCGAGGATATGGCGGCTTCGGACTCGGCAGTTTATTGCAAGGTAGATGTCTTCATTTGGCTTTTTATTCAAGAAGTGCACCCTCCTCCTCCTCTCCTGCTGCTGCTGCTGCTGCTGCAGCGGCGGCGGCGGCGGCAGCAGCTGAGAGACTGTCTGTAAGGGAATTTTGTTGTGGGGCAAAGAGGTGGCTGCAGCCTAGAAACAGCGCGTGTTTTAGACTGAGTCCGGTATGCAGCGCCAAACCTGCACACGATTGTTCACAGGCACCTGGGGCTCGTGAATACATTCTTCACGGATTGCAAGACCATTGTTATTGTATGGAGGTAGGCTAATATGATTTCAGTTTGCACGCCTGCGCAGCTAGAGGGTCCCTTGCTCATCAATACGCAACATCTCCCCTGGATGTGAGCTATTTATTAGTTACTTACACAATGGCTATGTATTTGCTCGTTGTCGCGCCCTATTACTATAATAGCGGTTATGAAGCGGATGTCGATTGCTTATAGGACTTTGCTCAGTTAAAGGGTCAATGCTGTGTGACACATTAAGCAGCGTGCACGTCAAAAAAAAACCCAAAACAAAACAAAAAACAAAACATGTACAAACACTGTTTCAATCCGGTCCAGACATGTTGCTCTATCTGCTAGAGGCACGTGCATGACACCTGCATGCGGTCTCTTCAGTGTAAATATTGTTTCATGATAGAGATGGAGGAAAGTTGTGATTGAACTGTTGAAATCACAGATTGTTTATTGTTGCTAATGATCTGTGTCCAGCACTTCAGCAGCATAAACTGTGACATGCGTTGAAGCGAATGGGTGAGGCGGTGGTTATGTAGCTGCAGGTGCTATGACCTAACTCCTTAAGTAACCCTGAGGCATTTCTCCCTCTCCCTTCTCTCTGCCTCAGTGACTCCTTCTCTGCTCCTTGTTGGGAACATGCAGAGCTTTCACATGACTGCCAGGCAAAGTCACAGCCAACGCAAGTGTGTAACATAATTATTCATTCATTCATTCATTATCATTAATGCTGACACAACACTGTGAGCGTGGTGTTCTGCAGCTCAATGATTTAGTTTTTAGTCATGAGAAAGCTCACCGCCTTGCAACCCTCATTTCTGAATAAAGCTGTTTCTGTGAAAGTGAAATTTGACCCAAATCCTTTACATGTCCCGTCCTCCTGAACAATGCAGGAATACAAGCCTTTCTCTATCCCCAGGTAGAGGGATCCTATGTGTAATTTCAGTTGTCTACTCTTATAACTGTCCAGTGCGTATTTGTCATAGATTAAAATTCCTTCAGTGGGGTCATGAATGTTGGAAGGGCTTCCACAGTTAATGCGCTTGACACCTCATGTTTTATTTTTCCTTTGTGGCATTAATTGTAAATTGATATTGGGACTGACTGGATGCCACAGTGATGAAGGTTTGTTTGTGTATTAAATGGCGAGAAGAGACTTGCGTTGTTAGCTGAGATTGGAAAGCTGCTCTCTGCTGACACCCCTTTCTAAAAGTGAGACTGATCTGACGGCAGATGCTAAATCACTCTTCTAAACACACTGAGATTCAGCTCAGTCCCGTGTGCGAGGCTTTTACCTGTATTTGCTAACACTTAAAGCCGGTCTCCACATTGACGTAGCATTTACCTTGGGATCAAAGGTCTGCAGTCAGAACCATTTTTTACTCAGCTTATCGTACTGGTGAGTGTTGCTAAAAGTCCATTAAAAATCACATAGGATTTGACACAGCCTCGCACAGAGTGGCAGTGGTTTTTTTTTTGTGTTGACGGAGTGAAGCCAATTGAAAACATCACGGTGAATATTTTTAAGACTGAAGAATAAATCGCTTCATAGGCTAAAAATGTTCCAAGAGATAACATCAAAATGGGCACACCAAACCCTGGTCAAATAGTAATTGCAAATAAGGTTGTTGTTTTTTTTGTACTTGCTGGTGAATACCAAGTGGGTGGGGTGACCGGGGGTGTCTGATACATCTCAATTATTTCAGAAATGCAGGGAAGTAAATATAAAAGCTTTTCTTGTGGTTAACGGAACACAGTGATGAGGTCCACCTGTGCTTTCTTTATTCCAGGCGGACCTCACTCAGAAGCATGTGGATCTTACTCTGTTTGCGGGAGTGGCCCTGTTTTATATTTTCTTTCAGTTCTTATCACTGCCTGTAATTCATCATCTCAATTTAACTATAGCAATCGGAGGAACACAAAGCAGTCGAGATAGTCTTATCTCTTGTGCACAGTGCATGAAAAATGTCTCCAGACACAAACCGTCAGAGCCACTGCTCAGACGAGTGCTTCTTTAAATCAGCCTTAAGGGAGGTTGCGCTGCTGTTGTTTTTACTGTAGCTAGTTTCTCCTGCGGCACACTGACAGTTTTGTCTCCAGGCACCTGAGACCTTTAATCTGCTTCTGCTCGGTTGCATTCACACCCTGGAAAGACGGGCTTTCAGACGCAGAAACATTCTCATGATATCAGTGTACAACGATGGTTTCTTGACTTCATAGACATTGCAAACATGGAGCACTTGGCTGCGAACATGCACCAGGCAAAAAGAGAAAACATTTGACGCTGGAAAACAAGCGATTACTATAATAAAATCATTAATATAACTGTTATTTGTGTGCATGCGGTCCAGGTTGGGTGGGTGGGGTGGGAAGGAGTCAAATGCAGGATATGGGGAAGATTGCTAAACAATTTTGCGCTGATTCATTCATGGACATTATTGATAACTTTTATCTACATTATTTGTGATCTGTCAACTTGTAACCCCACCCTTTATATAATTATGTTTAAATACCAGATAAAGAATTGACCACATTGGAAAGAAACAAGAGCGGAGAGAGAGAGAGAGGCAGATTTTTCTCCTCTCTGCTCCTCAAACAGGACTTTCAGGTTCTTCCCCCAGCTGAACAGTCTTGAGAGTTTATCATTTGTCTCCGTCATGTCTGTCGGGCCTTCTGCAAAGGTGTACTGAAAGTATGTTTAGCAACGAGAACCTAGTTCCAGTGACCTGTTTCTCCACAGATGGCAAGAGGAGCAATGCTAACACTGGGCATAGTTTGGAGAGAATTAGTCAAGACAAGTCACGGTCTTAGATCCATCCAGCATTTGTTCTGTGTGCGTTCGCATTAGCTTTTCATAAAGCGTCATTCCAGACGGCTCTTCCACCTCTTTTAGACGCTCTGTGTTAGGGATGAACGCTACCACTGCCTTGTTATCGACTATGGGCGGGTTCGAGGGCACTTCTGGCATCTCTCACCTGTGAGAGCAGCCCCAGAGAAATAAGCTCCTACAGGTGCTGGGTCTTGCGCTGGGGACTGTAGGTTTGGGGTCTGCTTGAAACAAACTACTTTGTATAAAGTGTCTTTCAGCCACATTTAAAGGCAAATGTGTTTATAGCTCTTCCAGATGGATACACTCAAAGGCGGACTGAGAAGCCTGCCAGAATATAGTACAGCCAGGCAAAATGTGATAATCATTCAAATGTGAATCATGTGGAACGCTTTCAGGCCGACTCTCCTCAAAGACGTTCACGGTGTTGGATTCATTTAAACGCATGAAAAAGTGGCAAAAAAAAAAATCCGACGTGGGAAAGGTGCAGGGGGAGGACAGACACTGTTTGAGGATCCAACAAGCATTTTGTTGTACGCCTTGAGGCTGCATTCAGACCAAAAATAGCGCTCACACACCACCATCTCCTTATTTACTTATCTGACGCCACTGAGTTAGCAGCACAAGGGTCTTTAGAGGGCTAAAAGGTCAACTTTTTAACAACACACATGCAGATGTGTCTGTAGATGATGTTGTAACTGAAACAATTTTTTTTCTTTGTTTTCTTCCCAGTCATCGAGATGGATAATAAAATGATCGTCACCATGATAACTTTCCCCAGTTGTAAAATCGCTCCTCATATTATAAACAGCTGACCAATGTTTTGATGTCTGATAAGCCTTCAAACTCACAGCTGTGTTATTTAAACTGGACTTCCTGGATCAAATTTCACCGTCTCACTGGTACCTGTAGTAACACACCCACACCAGCGTAGATTTCTTTTTGTTTTTGTTTTTAACGTGGTGCTATTTTCAGTCCAAACGTGGTTGTAGCAGAACAAGGGCTGTTCCTGCTGTTTGTAGTCACTTATATGGTCTGTTTGTCTTGCAACGTGTGTCCTCTGTCAGCCAGGTTTGACCTTCACCTGAGCCAGGTCTATTCTCCTTTGAGCCTTTCTTACGGTAAAGTCCTCCTGTGCTGAATAGGATTGGGGGCGCTCCAGCCAGACTTACAGTAAGCAGCTCTGGACAGGAGATTGTCTGTGGTATTGATCGGGGTGGGATGCTGTATATAAGCTGAATTTGTGTGTTAAACCATGACAGGACTTGACAGGAGGATTTGACTGGTCTTTTGAAGGAATGTCTTTTGTCTCTCCAAAGTCCTGCATTTCTGGTCTGCTTGTGTGAGTGTCACAGATTGACTCTTTTTGTCAGCGTTGAAATTCGAGTAATGGTGCCTGATCATCATCCACGTGAGCCACGGCTTTTAGAAATCCTCATCAATGACCTGCGCCTGGTTCACTCTCCCATTTTAAGTCCATTACTAACAAACCTTCATCTTTTATGGCCTCATTTGACATTGATATATATAGCACAGCAAACAAACAAGGCCCCTGAACTATTCATATAATGTCATTTTAGCATGAGTTGGTGAAACGGAGGTCTTTGACACTAGTATGGAAATTGACGGTGCTTATTAACATGTCAGATGACCATGCCAAAGGTCGAGGTGGGGCAAAGATTGTTTTCGATGAAGGTTGCTATTTCTGGCAGGGCAAGTTAAATTCACTCTTTCAGTTCTTTGGAAAGTAGCAAACATAATCAATATGACCACTGTAGGTCAGCTGTACAGTTTTGGGTGTACACAATTGGGTGTGTTAAATCAAATTATATAATATAGCATGTATTGATACTGTATTTACTATACAGTTATGTAAGTGTTTAAAGGTGAAATTGATAAAAATGGCTCCACAAGATTTTGTGATTGCTGCTTACTTTGCAGCGTGTAGGAAGCCAAAAGAACATTTTGGTCTTTTGTCGTACTCAGAGATCCTACTTCAGTAGCAAATTAGTGTTGTTCTGTCACCAGGCCTGTGAGCTGCATGCCTCCCCACAAACACGTAGGCTGGTTTGGCAGCCAGAAAGGGGGAACTCACAATTCCAGTGTCATGCTGGAAAATGAAACAAGATACACACAGCTGTCAGAGGGAAGGAGAAAAGCTCCCGGCCTCATGTTGTTCTCATCTCAGTTTTTGGTGATTTCTGCACTCTGGCACTCCTCTCTCTATTGTTTTTCAGTAATGCATAAAACTCCCTCGGAACAGTTTTGGAAAATTCTTCAGCATGCTTCAGTGCAAACATTGTTTTGGGCAAAGATGAAGGTAGCTGGAAGGCATTGTTGATTAAATTATTGCTCTGATCAGTCGTTTACTTACGGACCCACAATCCAAAACCCAAACATATTCAATTTAGTATAATACGAAACTGGAGCCAGCAAGAGTTTGCTTTGGTATTTTTGCTCGATTAGAGATCTTAATAGATCTATCAAGTGTTTCACAATTGTTATTGGTTGATTGATTGATTGATTGATTGATTAATTGATTGATCAGGTTTCCTCTGATCAATTACATAATTTTACGGGTAAACCATAGTATGAGTCATTTTTGCACATAATAAACATACTATTTAAATCCCCTCCTGTAATGTTGCAGCACATGTACTGTCCTCCTAAATCTAGACAAAGCGTGCAAAATGTTTCATATTTCTTTGCAGCATTGCACTCAAGGTGGTCAGTCAAAGTTCACAGACAGAGAGCTTTGTCTGCTGTCCTTGTGTCCCTGTGTTGCCAGGGGATGAAGGTATTGTATCTTGGCAGAGTCTCAGGGGACGGAGCAGCTGGTGCAGGAGCATGGCCTCACTTGAACATTCCCTTCTCTTTGGCACTAGCCATGATACTGTATGTACATTGTTCTGATCGCACATGCAATATTTTTACTCCTGGAGGAGGATGTGAACCAGACCGCTTCCCAAATATGCACTCGTACTGAGGTGTGGAGCAAACTTGTACGTCACTAGAAATGTCCGAGCATAAGAATTTGATTTCCTCCACTCTAAAAGCACTGCATATTCATTATGGAGGCAAAGCCATGTCCACGGGTTGCACTTCATATTGAGCGGAAAATACTAAATACTGCAATCTCTTTATATTTTTGTACGGTTCTGCCACCCAGCACAGTTTCTGTATATCACCACACGATTATGTAAAGAGGGAAAAATCAGTAACTTTGATAAACATAATAAACCCAGCACGATCAAAGCACAGATCATAAAATAGCGTAAGCTAAGGTGACGACAGCTAATACAGTTGACTCATTAAGGCACTTTATGGTCTTTGTCGCTTCAGTTTAATGTATGCAAGTGCCGCTCGCTATCTTGTTACCCCAGCCCTACATCTGTCCGAGTGATAAACGCAGCTGGAAAAGATTGCGGCAGTTACCCCCACTGTGAAATGTACAGTTTGGATGAACTGCAGAGAGGGTTTTGTAATGGTGGCCCGCTTGATCCTTGTGACTGATTTGGAAATAAGTACAAAGTGGCAGCCAGGCAGCCTGCGCTTGGCAGCAGAACGGAGGTGTTGCTTAAGGACAGCGCCGTTAGCTTTTTGGTGATTTCAGCAGCTGGAAACACAGAGGGGCGAGCCTGCCGTTGGTTCAGCTGTGACTACATCTGACGCACTGGGGTAGCTGGTTAAGCTGTGGCTATACTGAGGGTCAAGGTTACACAGCAGCTGTGTCATGACCGAGGCAGAAAAACACACTATGGTATTATTATTATTACTGGTATATCATTACTACTTGCTCAAAAATTCACTATCTTTCCCTTCCTTTGTTATGTTCCTCTGAGCCAAACAAAGAACAGATGTGTTGAACAGATTATCAGGAACTAATAGTATAAAATGCTCAATTTATCAGCCAAGTAAACAGCCATAAATAGCTCATGTCTTTATCAGAAGGAAAACTATGATAGATAGTGACAGTGGTCAAGTTAAACATACTTTAGAAATGTCCAAAGAAATACATGTAACATGTAACTCGGTCAAACCTGAGGCAAAATATTTGAGATACCAAAGAGTTGAGGAAATGTCTAGTTTTATAAGAGGTCACGACACCGTGAGTCTGTGTGCCATGCAGTAAACACACCCACATCCGTCCAAATTCAGATTTTTCACACATCGCCGCTTGTTCCCCCCCAAAACTGACAATCACAGGTCATGATTGCTTCCACTCCACAAAGATTTTCTTCATGTGGATGACATCACCACAATTTTTTCATGTTGTTTTGACTTTCCCCATCACACACGCCGACACACTTTCCGCCACGTAACGCTGCGCTTTCAACAGCCCGTGTGAGGGGGTCAGGTCACCGTAGGCCCTCTGAGGTAACGTGATACACTGTCACATTGCAACCCCTGCAGGGTTTTATGGTCAGACTGTACGCGCTCTTGTCTTGTGAGCGTGTGTGGACATTTAATTATTATTTTGACACGGAACACGCTGTCAATGCAGAGGTCAGAGTCCACGGGAGGTTTATGTAACTTAATGTTTTTTATTTCTCAACTCAGCTCAGCAGTGGGTGTTCAACATGCTGTCAGCCAACGATCAGGTTGTACAAAATTGAGTCGAAACCAGTGGATTTCTGTAATAATGCATCTTAAAAATGTAAAACTTCACTGCATGCATTTGAAATTGGTCATCAAAGATGTTACATTAGTCTCTGAGCTAATGTTTGCAAAGGCACAGGTATGAACCTTCAGATCTAAAAATAGAAGCCAAAATTTGCTGCGTCCTGTACATTTAACTGTCACCGACCCCGACGTATTCAGTAAAGCGAACTGATAACAGGGTGATTGAACCGTCAGCTATCATACGGCTCATCTGTCACAGACTACAGCTGAAGTCCAATGTCAATCACTTCCACAGGCCTGTACTTTGGCCAATCTCCATAACGATAAGAGGGCGCCGGCCAGCGTATCAGCCCTCGAGTGATAAGGGTTGACTCGAGTGTTTACACTGCGGGCACGGTCCAGGCTGAGCTCATCGAGTGAACTCTTCAAACAAATGGACGGGCAGAGCGGGCGGGACAGCCCAATCAGCCCATATTCCTACTCTAAGACCACCATTATGGCCTCTGGGGCCCTTCTTCTTACAGGCCTGTCAGCACTCAGACCACAGGATGGGTGGATTAAACATTAACCTGTGGTCTGCTCTCCCTCACAAACACACTCAATCATCACACAAACTCTTGGATAGAGCTGGATTTCATGTTGTCAGGGATCAAAGTTGCATGGATTACTTTGAGTTTTTGCATGAGGAAGGTAGGGCGGGAGTGTTGTTTCCTGGGTTATTATTGGGTTTTTAGATATTATTAACCATACTTGATAACATTCTTTTATAGATTGGCAGCAACACTAGTTTTATTATTACACAACAGACAAGTAGATGAGCAATCTCTTTTCTATCTCTCTGTTGTCAAGGTATATTCTCCTGTGCTACAGTGTTTTTACCCTGATGTCTTTGTCTGCCTTCAGCTTTATCTGTGTTTTCTTGTCATCACGCTCTTTGCTGTTTGTTGTCTTTATCCTTGTTGGATTTGGAAAGCATAAAGCTTTACTGGACGCCCCAGAGACAACAGTTAGTCATGGAGACTGAGTGATTATTCTCTCACAGCAATCAGCTGCATCCACACAGATGGTTTTGTGTGGATGTATACTGCATATACCACAGGATCAGATAACATGATCCCTTCCAAGCACTGTACTTTTCTTAAGTGATGGATGTCCTTATACTGAGACTGTCGACTCAGCAGTGCAGGTGATTTGTGGATCACTTTTCTAGGGGAATCTCATGTAAACTAATTTCACTCTGTTCCATGTCCTTTTCTGTTAGGGGAGCAGGGGGCTTTCCACATGCCTGGGTCACATTCAGAGCATGTTTATCTGCCTCAGCCAGAGCTTAGTAGCTGCTTCATGGCCTGTCTGTCTAATGTGGGTCTTGACGGCGATGGATGAGCGTGATGTGGGGGGCTGGGTGACCACGCTGTGCAGAAATCCGTCAGACTGTATGGATTATTTATGCTCCACTCATACATACGGCTCTCTGGTCACTGGTACAGACCTGCTAACATTCATTTTAACCTATTTTTACACCATAATGGGATTTATTGATTTCAATGAGAGATTGAATTCCAGTGGTGGTAGGTTGTAGCTGTCTTCACAAGCCTGCCGCACTCCCTCCGTTGCTGATTTCAAAGTGTGAGCCGTGTGTCAGCATTGCCATGACATCGTCATGGCGACCCCGGCGGCTCTTGGTTAGCGGTCTTTTGTCAGTGTAACCCCCATCCTCCTCTTTTGGACCCTAACCCCAACCCCTAACAAGCACACAAACACATATGACCTTGCTCATCTTCCACTCAGTGTCCGCAGTGCCCTCCGCAGGCCTCGGTTGAGTGAGCACAAGAGAGGTCTTGACCTATGGGACAAAGGTTTGCTGTTACCGTAGGAACCGCTGTTTTCTTTCTCTCTCTCTGCCTCGCTTGCTCTCTCTCTGTCTCGCACGTTGCTGATAATGACTCTGTAATGTAGCTTGACTGACGTTCCTCTCCTCCCTCCAGTGTCTCTCGCTCTCTGTCTTACTCTGTCTCAATCCTCTCTAGACCTCTGAAGTCCGAAGCTAAGCCGCTCTGTGTGTTTACGTTCTCATGTTGTATGTTGGTGGCAACATGAGGTTAGCTTGGTCCACGACTTCACAGTTGCTGGTAGTGGGGTCATGAGTTCAGAATGGAACCTGTGTCATGTATGTCATTTAAATAGAAAGTCACGCATGGTGTGTGTTGACACAAAGCCTTGACATACTGTATGGTCCCCTTTAGACTGATCCATATCTGGACATATGTGTCTGCAAAAATGTATCATAAGTTTTTAACGACCTCAGGAAAATTAAGTTCACAAGCACAAATTCATCTCATCTTACCACTAGACAATAACTCAGCTGGGTTAATGTGAGTGTTTCCTGAATAGACAGAACGGATGTTAGTCAAGCAGTAGCCCAGAAAGCTTCTTTATTTTTTTGCCTTGAGGTAGTATTATAATGAGACAGCGCTGAGTGAAGTGAGTGGATGAAACAGGATGTCCTCTAAAGAAAGACCTTAGGGTCAGGAGCAAGGGGCTGAATGCTAAACAGGTTTGCTTTATCCTAGCAGAGCTAACACTGCTCTCATTCAGAATTACAAGTGTATTGTAGAGTGAGTAGCTCAGTGAAGCGGCCTGCTCACGTGCCAGGCTTCTCTTCACGTAGGGTGGCGTTTTTTAAACGGGTGGGACTCCTCACGGTCAGTTTAGTTTCTCAGGGATGTGAATCATGAATTTCCCCTACGGGATAAATAAAGTATCTATCTATCTATCTATCTATCTATCTATCTATCTATCTATCTATCTATCTATCTATCTATCTATCTATCTATCTATCTATCTATCTATCTATCTATCTACTGTATCTATCTATCTATCTATCTTTTTTTTCTCTGCATGTATTAAACCTAAACACTTGGTTGTTTCTTGCTCTGCTCTCTCTGCCAATGGCTCCAACCCTAAAGATTTTATATGGCATGCATTTGCTAATGAACAAGCCACCAGTACATTACATATCGGCTTTTTAAAAGACATTAGAAACATATTATTAACAATTACATAACACATAGAATCACACAAAACTATACTAGGCCAAACTATATGCAAATGATCTGTACTTCACATAGCTGCTTCAGTAGAATACCATTCATTTCTGTCATCAGAGCCTCTGAATAGACTCACAGGGAGCACTGAGGGCAGAAACTTGTTGAGCATGCAGTCAGCCTGTCTTCTAAAATAGTCTACTGTACCTTACACAGTGCAGGGCAAGTTAAGGTTAAACTAAAGACGTGTAAAGGGTGAGAACAACCAACAGCTGCTATCTTCTAGCCGTATAGCCCCCCCCCCCCCCCCCCCCCCCCCCCCCCCCCTCCCCACACACACACACACCCCCACCCCACCCCACCCCCTTTGATGTTCTTAGTGGGGCCTGATGGAAAGAGCTTACCGAAGATTGACCCACTTTACATGCGGATATATGAAGTTTGAATATGTGATATAAGGTCTGTTCTCTTTGACCAGTCTTAAGCTAAGCCGTAAAGGCAAACTCACTCCTTAGTGCACTTTCATGTGTAGCTCGTAGCTCCTCCACCCCCACCCCCACCCCATGTGCAATTCAGCAAAATCTCACCCATCTACTGTACAAGCCAAGTCTGTCATGTCTCCTCTAGCCAAACCTCGACCCAGCCTTCCTATCACAGCAGAGCCTAAGCCAGCCCATTGACCTACATTCATTCCTCCACATGTCTCTGTGCCTCGCTCTCTTTCTCTCTGTCCTCTGTCTTTCCCTTTCTGCAGCACTATGAGGCCTGTGAGGATAAGGTTACTGTATTTGGAGTGAATAGCTCAGAGGAGTGGAGTGTGTTGTGTCATAAGATACTCCATGTCCTTCATTCCTTAGTCGCCTGCTGCTGACCCACTAGAGCAGCGTGCCTCACCTGTTTGTGTGGATGGCCACATGTTGCATCAGCACCACTCATTAGGGCCTAAATGTATGAGCCAGTGTTGTGTTTAATCATGCGCACTGACAGATAAGGCAGTATTACTCTACGGCGTTGATGTTGATAATGATGTTATCAGTTTTGCACCATGCTAGCAGCGTGGCTTTGTGGACGGTCTACCACTTTGGTCCAAACTGAAATATTTCAACAACTATTGAATGAACTACCAAAACATTTTTGAACAGACATTCATGGTGCCCAGAAGGGCGCTCTTAACGACTTTGGTGATCCCCTAGCTTTTCTTCCAGTGCTACCAACAAAATGATCACTTATCTAGTGAAATATCTCGACATCTACTTGATGGATTGGCAAAAAATGTGGTACAGATATTAATGGTCTGTGTAGATTCCATTACTTGTCCTGTCGTACCATCATAAGCTGACATCTGTGGTTTTGAGTGAAATATCTCAACAACTATGAGATAAATTATCATGACATTTTTGTACAGACTTTCATGTCCACCCTCAGGATTTATTGCACAACACTTTTGCTGACTTTACATTTAGTGCTATTATAAGTTCAGAGTTTTGATTTACCACAAACTTTGGTTACGACATAATAAGTTTGAGCCTACTGACATGTAGTTTTTTTTCTATTGCCTAATAGAAAATGTTAGCATGCTAACATGCTAAACTGAAATGGTAAACATGAGCATTATACCTGCTAAACATTGTCATGTTAGCGAGCTGACATTAGCATTCAGCACCAAGCACTGCTGTATACAGCCTCACGGAGCTGCTGGTATGGATGTCAACTCTAGAATTTGACAGAGGTGACCTTAGAAATGGATTATTATCTTGTCTCCCTCTGTCTGCCCGCCTGAGTTTCTATATCACCTCTTTGACCTCTGTTTTTTTTGTCTCCCTCCACCCTCCCGCTGTCCTCTGCCTCTAGTCTGATGAGTGAGAGTGCCGGCAGCCTGCTCCTCCACCGCGATGGTCGACATGGAGAGCCACTACCATCCCCCTTCTCCCCTGGAGGACACGTTGCTGGACAGCCCCCTGTGCGCCGATGACGACTTCATGGGCGGCATGGAGGAGCTCCAGGACATCTCCCAGTCCATCGACAACGATGCCCTCAGCTCTTTCGATGTCCCTGAATACCAGTCCTCCAGCAATGGCTCCGAAGGTTCCACTGTCCTAGGTGAAAAGGGTCTGAATGTCACTGAATGGAAATACCTCTCTTAGGTCATTAATAATATGGTGAGATGACAAGGTGGGGGGTTGCTCCTACATCGTCATTTCACAGTTTTAAAGTATCCACGGTGGCTCAGTGTAATCGCCCGGTCATTGTCAGAGCAGGGGTCCCTCAGTTTAGCCACTTAATCCTTAATTTGCGCCAACTGAATGTTCAGACACACACTCTGGTTTATTTAACCTCTTGTGCAACAATCCTTTGACAGCCCCTTTTTACTCAGGTTGCCTGAGTGACCTACTTTTTCGTGCCTTTGGGGCGATAGTCTCTTGATCTTGATTGATTTGTCCTTCTCTGTCTCTGACTTACTCAGTGTCTTGGTGCATTTCCCTGCCCATTCCTTTCTGTACTTCCTCCTCATTTCTCCTTTTTCTCTCTAGCCTTATCTACCTCTGATTTTCCCTAAACCCTTGTTTTACCTCTCTGTCCTCCCTCAGTCCTTCTCCTCGCTCCATATCCAATGAGGAATTCACACATTCCTCAGCCACCATTCACCACCTCTCAGGAAACATCCACTTTGCTGCTGTGTTTCCTCCTGAATAGAAGTCACATGGGCATCTGGGAAATTTATGCTACTACCAAATTATGCAACAAGCGAACAAGTAGTGAATAGTCTAGAAAGATAGACATTTAATGGAATAATAGAGGGTGTGAGTGAGGTGGACAAAGGGAGGAGTGAAAAAAAGAGGGGAAGCGTTGGGAGAAGGCATCACGGAAACATTTGATGGTGTCATGGAAAAGTCAGTGAGAGGGCTGGTTAGGATTTATAGGTGTTTACAAGTGCGAACAGTGAGAGACGGGAGCAGAGGCAACACTGACATGCTTTTCTTGTCCGCACTGAGTCAAAACATGTGCACTTGCCACAGCTCCAGGTCCACTGCCAATGCTGCTTATCCGCGTTCTGGCGTCTCTTTACCAAACTCATGTGGCTTGACTTAGTGCCACCGTTTAGTACCATTGCATCTTTGCTATTTGTGCACCAAGCAAGTTCCATCGACCGTGTCCCCTTCACAAGGTGAAAATAGAAAACTGTTGGCAACCTATGGCGAACCTCATGACCTGTCTTCCATGAGGATGATCAGTAATACTACTCCCAACGCTGCATGCTAATATCTTTGAATAAATAGTCGCTGTGATGGAACAGACTGTTTTTGTTGGGGCAAAGAGGTCAAACTGTACTTTAATTCTACTAGGTCTTTGCCGCAGGGAGATGAGACTTCACAATAGAGACGCATTCATGAAGGCAGCCGTGACTGAAGCTTTTTATTGGCCTTCAGTTATCTCTGAATAATGACCCAATTTATTAACTGATTGTGGTGAAAATAACCATGTTCTTAATGGTCACACCAGAGGGCATGGCAGAAAAGGCTGCCGTCATAGAGGTGGGTGAGGTGCAATGAATCATATAACCGGTGCACACTTTTAGACAGTCTCTCGTCAAAGGCTTTATTGTGTTGCGCTCTGAAATTCTGTTGTAATTAGTTGATGTGAAGAATGGAAAAAGAGAGCTGAAGTTTAAATCCCGCATACTGCCTCACCTCTGGCACACCTGGCAGACACTGACACTGTGTGAAAAACAAAATTATCAAGAGCAGCCTCCACAGCTCTGACATCGGAAATGTGTCAGGGGAGGGGTTTCAGGCGCCGTTTGACAATCCGACGAGTAAAGGATGCTGATGCCTTCAGTCTGCAGGAATTACAGAGTCCAGTTAGTTATGATCTATGCCTCTGTAAGGCTGTGAGGAACATCAGTGCTTTGTACAGCGCACTTCTAGCAGTGTGCACTTTCTCTAAATACACGGTCATGAGGATGATTAGGACTGCAGCAACAATGGAAATTATACAGTACACACTGACATGAATGCAGATGCACTGAAGCTTCTGTGAGTGTGCGCCCACTTTCAAATCAGATATCGTTGTACTGTGTGTGTGTGTGTGTGTGTGTGTGTGTGTGTGTGTAAGTAAGAGCCATTGTCTCATTCTAATTGAATGTGCAGATGTGGGTGGCAACACTGTGAATATCAGAGAGGCCAAACTAGTTGGTGAAAGTCAGAACATACAAATGAGGCTTTTCACAAAAAACATCTGTGAAGGTTCTCTTGAGCAATATTTTTTTCCTGGATCAGCTTCGTGCACAACTGTAGAAAAATTGGATTTTATGTCTGTTTTGTAAAATAGCAAATGTAGCTCAAATGGGGGCGAATAGCGCTTGTGTTAGGGACTATTTTCAGTATCAAATTTGAGTATTACTAGTGAGTATTTATAGCTGCAAGGCTGTGTTTGTGGGACTGTAGGAATGCATCACCCAGTGCAGTTGCAGTGGCTCACTGATGTGTTGTCCCGCAGCAACAATGACATGTCAATCTATGGTAGATACAGCTTACTCTGTATCAGGTTTTTGCTACATCAACAATACTTGTCAGTTGGATCAATTCATTTCTGTTTTTGGTCTTCTCATGGGATTTGTTGTCAATAAAAAATATATACAATATCACCAGCCCATCACTTAGGATGTGTAGGGGGGAGGTAGTGCAATGACTGGTTTAACCAACCATGTGCTCGTCTCTTGTAGATGCCCTGACGCCAGCATCCAGCCCCTCATCAGTTGTTTACGGGCTGGCGGCCGGCCAGGAGGAGTTCTCATCTTCCTCCTCATCGCTCAATCTTGAGTGTCGAGTGTGTGCTGACCGCGCCTCGGGCTACCACTACGGAGTCCACGCCTGCGAGGGCTGCAAGGTGAGACGAAGATTACACACAGACACAAACACACATACGATCCGGTCAATCGAGTACTAGAGCAACGTAAGAATCGGTGACTGAGCAATAGAACATGTAGTTGTTGGAGGACATTACTGTGAGGATTAAATCTGTCACCAAGTTATCACGCCTCTGCCGCACCTGGTCTCTCCTGTTTTCTCAACCTACAACGTGTTTTATTTACTACTGCCCTCTGCCGCTACTTCTGTCAAGATCCATCAGGTACTTCCTTCCAAAGTCCCCCACACTCAGGCACAGACAAGCCAAGAATCACAGTGTTCTGATTAAACATTGACTAGTTTCAAGACAATAAATCGCATTCTGAAGTATAACACTTAAGAAAGTAGGACATGCCAGGCCAGAAATCCAGAGGCCATGTGTCTTGTGACTAATGATAACTCCTAAAAGCATCAGAAATACCAGGCTCGTCCTTCACATGTGGTCTCCCAATAATCTTTCAGTTAATTGTTTACCAGTCATGTTGAAGAACAACCCAAGGCTGTTTTTTAAGAGGCAGTAAAGGACAAAGATAGTGTCACTTGAGGTGTTTGTGCATGTGTTTTTGAGACTATGTTGGTGTGTTAGTATTCTGTTTTTTTTTTATATATTTTTTTTTTAAGTCACTGAAGGAAAAGTGGGCCACTGAAGGGAGAGACTTTCCTACACCTCCGCAACTGTAAATCCACTTAGTTCAGCTGAATGTAGCGGCCAAAACAGCAATGGGAGTATGAATATCAGGAAGTGATACATAAACTCCATCATGTCAAAGTGCTATTACATAAACATTCACATCAGAGCTGCGGCTCACTGCAGTAGAAGTGCAGTAGTAGAATGATTTTGTTTCGACTTTCAGAGATATTGAGCATTCATGTGTCAACACAGAATGATATCAACTAAACAAAAGCCTTGGTCAGTCCACAGGGCAGAGTCAGTGTTCTGTGACCTGTGCAGGGTGAAGTCGCGGGGCTGTAAAACAACAGGTTATCACAAAAGTCAAGGTACATTTGTTTAACTTTTAGGAGGGAGTCATTAGAAACACATCAGTCAGATGTGACCTATGAAGTGCCAAAGGGTAACGGTGAAGACCTTACTTGCAACATTAGCTGGATAAACTGAAGTCAGCATTTCTTGATCAGATCCGCAGAGATCTATATCGGAAAAGGCTTTTCCTATTTCAAACGCTTCAGACATTCAGCCGTCTTTCGCCCAACTTTTGAGAACGCTACCATTGTGTCCTTTGTAGTCGTTGTTGTCAACCTGCAGAAGTTGAAAAATATCACATGACGTATTTAGCAGGTGCAATGTTCAAACATGAGCCCCATGTATCTCCATGTACTATTTGTCTGAGTGAGTGGGATTGATGGAAAAGAAAGGGGGGGGAAATGAGCATTGAATATTCATGACTGAATTGGCCACAATCAAAGTTTAAGTTCAGAAAAATCTTTGTTATTGGTAAGTGATGTGTATTAACACTTAATAACCCAGTTAATTGCTTCACCGGGACTAGAACTAGTCTCATCTGCATGTTACTGGTAATGAAGATAAAACAGGGAGAGTGATGCACAGGGTCAAACAGGTATTGTGGAGAATGTAAAGGAGAAAACTGTGAAACCAGGTGCTTCTTCCAGGATGATGCCAGTGGTCGTCAGAATCGAGCACTCCGATTGTAAATGTGAAACTAAAAATCCTTTATTAATATATGGCTAACGCATTTCGACTCACACTTTCGAGTCTCATGCCCTTATGAAGACCCTGTGATTCAAGACGCGTTGTCGTATCCATATATTAATAAAGGATTTTTAGTTTCACATCCACAATCGGAGTGCCCCGGACATTCTTTTCCGACTGCCATTGTACAGTTTCAACTCTAATCAGACTTATTACACTGGACAGTTGTTTTTTTTTCTAGTTTATCATCTGCGTGTTATTTGGTCATGGGACAGTAATAGGAGGAGGCTGACCTCTGTGATGTCAGTACACTCATCCTTCACAACGGTGGACACAAGCAGAATCGGCATGAAGTCCACGTGGGGCTCTAATTCTGTCCTGGCTTCATGTCAGTCTTGCTTTATACGTGTATAAGTGTGTGTCTGTGTGTGTGTGTGTGTCTGTGCATGTGAGGTTGGGGGTTAGTGGGTGAGAGTCAGTCTGAATTACTTAACATGTGCTCACATGGTTGTAGCATGTCCGCGTAACCCCTGTGTAATCTTGTATTTTATGACCGTGTGTGTGTGTTTCAGACTGCGTGTGGGTCTGTGTGTATTTTGGCACACTGGGTGACAGTTTGAGATGAATATGTTATTAAGCAACTCCCCGGGCCATTTTCTACCCTCCAGCCAGCCACAAGTATGCCACTCAGTCCAGCTCTTCCTCGCCAGATTTAAATGTTTCTTTTTTGTCAAGGTTGTGTAAGCGAGGAGAGACTGATGGTGAAACTGTGCATCTGATATTGTCATGCACCACCCACAGGGGGAAAAATAGCTGCTTCTAATGGCGTCTTTCTTAATAAAGAGTTGGTCAATAGTTTTTTTCTGGATCTGGAAACTGGTTACATAACAGCTTAGAGTTTATTAAAAGGGAATTTGTTAGACTCTGTTACATTTCAGGTTTTATTAACTTATGTATTTTGTTTTTTAGAAATGTTTCACTAAGCTGGTCTGTATGTTCTCATTCTTACAAATGAAAATAATTGCCAAAATCTTTGCTTCATATTAGCAGTTTTCACATTTTTCCTTTTCCCTTCACTCCTCCAGGGTTTTTTCCGGAGGACCATCCGTCTGAAGCTGGAGTACGACAAGTGCGAGCGCCGCTGCAAGATCCAAAAGAAGAACCGCAACAAGTGCCAATACTGCCGCTTCCAGAAGTGCCTGTCAGTGGGCATGTCCCACAACGGTGAGTCGTACAGGGCAGGGCAGGTCAGGGCAGGGCAGGGCAGTGCTTCAAACTCAGCAGCACACACACACACACATACACACAGAGATGTCGTGGTTCTTGTTACTTGTATATACACACCGCTTAACAGAGTACCACAGTTGTGCACAAGCCAAGAAAGATTGAGCAGGCACGTACGCACATAATTAGCACAAGTAAGCAACCTGACACCACAGCTGGGTGTTAAGTTGCATGTTAAGGCAAGTCACTAACTGAAGACTACTCCCGGCGTCTATACAGCTGTGTGTGTGTGTGTGTGTGTGTGTGTGTGTGTGTGTGTGTGTGTGTGTGTGTGTATGTTCTGCAGAATTGAACTATTTCAACATTAATCCATTCGTAGCTTCCCTCTTCAGAAACGGACAAGAACTGTAACTCATGCGGTTGCAGCACATGATCTTTCTGTGTGCGTCTGCAGACTTTCCAGCGCAAGAGTCGTATCAGGCAGCAGCTGAACCCACTCAACCCTTTTGGTGCAGACGTGAGTCGCATAATCAGGTGAACAGACCCTCCTGATTATGTGAATTCCAACCTGCAAAAACCAATGGAGGGCGGTGACGGTCTGCTTTACTGTGCGGATACACCTGAAAACCAAGAAAGAGCATTTTAAGAGTCACAAACAATCCAAGATGTCAAAAATAATAATTATTAATACTAATTAATCATATGATGGGAATAGGACCTTTGATAACTGATTCTTTCCTTACTGTTTTATTTATTTTGACACTGACAGAAACCCTGGATTGTCTTCTACAGCAATAATTTCTACTCCTCCGCTCTGACAGTGTTCAGATCGAGAATAACATTATAATATTTAAGAAAAAAGTTAAAAAAAAATGGTCATGTACAAGAGTAGAATCATGTCATTACATCAAGTTTTTTCCTTTTGAAATTACAATCTTGTTTTGATACCATTACGGCTTAAAAATGTCCATTAACACTCTAAAATAATGTGAAAATTCACCCCTTTTAAATTCCTTGAACAAATACTTCAATTTTTTTTTGCTTGTTTGTTTGTTTTGTGGCTATTTGTTCAAAGTAACACATGCTTAGAGTCTGATACTTAGACTCTAGACTCTGTTAGTCTTGTGTGTTACTGAAAACGTCGGCACATTCAACATCTGTCAACACCCAAAAACAAAACACTGTCTCTCTTAAATGCCTTGCGACAGATTTGAACGTCAGTGCTGCTTATCTTTGTTTGGAATAAGGAATATTGAGGTCAAAGTATGAGATTTTGGTGAATGTTGTTTACTCCGTGTAAACATACAACATGGCATGCTGACCCTTGGCCAAGGTCAATGTCCTAAAAGAAAAAAAAAATGCTCTGAAATAGATTTAGGAGATGACGCGCGTGTATGTGTGTGTCGGGGGGGGGGTGGAGGGGTGCAGGTGCTCGTGTTTGCTGTCCTGTCAGTGTGTTTCTACCAGAAGAAGGTCAGTGTATTCGTTGGGTTTACATATAGACTGTGCAGACTTTGCAGTTATTCCATACTGGTGGCAGAGAACTTGTGGATACAGAGGCTGGGCAGAGGAGCGTCTTTATTTTGTCTCTCGGGATTATTGACTTAAAGGGCCCTTCCGATGCTTCCTTAAGACACAGCCTAGATTTTGATAATGATAGTGCCTTAAAGCTCAGCAGGAGCAGTATTTCTGTCCGCTGCACTTCCTCTCATGGTATACGTGTATTGAGTTTCATGGGCCTAAATGTAACCGTAGAGGGGGAGGAAGGAGATCTGAGATGCGAGTGCAACCTGATCTTTTGAGGTCTGGTGGTCTAAGATACCGCAGGACCACAGAACTGCTAATTTTGGGGGTTTGTCGTTCAGTTTTCATCGACCGCCAATTGATTCCAGTTGAATCTGATCATTCTGGATGATCCTTACTGAAATGGTTCAGGAGTGTCTTTTTTTATTTTTATTTAAATGTATTAACAAATGTTGAGATATCAATCGACATAGAAACTCGATGTGAACTTTAACCATTAAAATGACGTAGTTTACAATAAAGCGCAGTGAGCTGTGTTTCAGATTTAGTTACAATCAGGTGCTCTGTTTTATTTGATTATCATAAAATCTGTCCAAAACCGAATTTAGAAGAGGGAATTATAACATGAATGCATAACATATTCTGGCTTAGTGTTAGAAAATGTACTTTTATTTATTTATTTATTATTCAGTAACAATAACCCCCCCCCCCCCCCTTCAATTTTCAAATTTATAAGCGTATACGCAGGGTGAGGCCTCTCAAGCTTGTCTAACTCCACAAAAATTTCCTTGGGTGAAACTTGATTACTCATGTGCTTTACTTCATTTCAGGAGTATGCTACATGCTAACATCCCCTTATGTTTGCTGTTGCAACAGCAGCATTGTGCTTTTATTATCACACAACAAACTAGTGATTGAACATTTCTTGAATCCAGCAACTTAATGATCCGTCTCATGCACTGACAAGATGCACTGAAACAAACACATCATTTTGTGTTTTAGCAGTTAGTGAGAAAATAACAGGTCCAGAGCAATAATAAGTCTGACTGAAGTGAAGGACGGGTTTATTGGCCGGAATCACAGACACAAACAGATGATTCAACTCGATGACAGACCGTCAGGCCCCGACTCCCAACTTGAGTCGCAGAGTCATCCCCTCACACCGGCTCTTAGGAAATGGACTTACGCTCAGCTTAGCATCACTCACTTCCTCTCATCTTAATTAGACTTGGCTCCAGCCCAGGCGACCGCTGTGGAGCTTTACCAGCTTCAGAGGATCCATCCACTTTGTGAGCAGTAATCTAATGGGCCCTCATGCTGTCTGCTAGCTACGCATCTCATCCCTGCTCAGTCCTGCTCAGTACGCCTGGATTTGTTTCATCAGCGGGTGGCTCGTTGGAAAACAGGGAACTCAGATCTCCTTTTATGTGTTTATAGTCTTGTAAATGCAGGCAGTCACTGCAGCTGGATGTTGGCTGCTTAGAGGGAGGTGTGTGTGTGTGTGTGTGTGTCTGTGTGTGTGTGTGTGTGTGTGCATGGTGTGTGTGTGTGTGTGTGTGTGTGTGTGTGTGTGTGCGTGTGCGTGGTGTGTGTGTGTGTGTATGGCACCAGCTTGTGCCTATTTAGATTTTTAGAGTGGTGAGGAGGGGTTAAAAACAGTTCACCTCTAATCTCATTAGTCAAATGGGATCAGGCCGTCTGAGAGATGCCAGCATCCTCTCGTAGAAAAACAACTCTTGCATGGTGTTGACACACACTTCACACAACCGCTGCCCACTTCCAACACACCTCGTAATGGCTAGTAACCTATTGTGTTCATTCACAATTTTCTATAGATATGTTACATAAAAAGACAGAGTCTGTGTCCCTGCCCTTTTTCATTTGTGCTTTAGTGACATGAAAGTTTGGAAAGTTTCTCAGGTCCTTCGAAATAGAGAATTTAGGTGGGTCAAAAAACTCAGTGCCTGTTTTTAAATGTTAATCAATTCTTTTTTTCTTTATTTTTATAATTAAAATTTATTTGCGTTTGATAGCAATAAGAACACAACAGTGGAAAAGGGAAAAACAAAAAACAAATAGGCAGGTAGTGCAACTGACAATGACAAATTGATATATACAAAACAATAGTTACGTGATGATAGCAATGTGATAGGTACTAGGACACAGTGACTAACAAATGTAATCTATCAGACCACAAGTTTCTTTACAGAACCAGAACATCTTTTCACACGCTGCAGTTTCCAGCATTTGAACCTTCCACATATTTAGTGTAGGTGTTTAAGGTTCCTTCCAACACCGTAGAATCATCCGTGCACTGGTGATTAGGCCAGTTTTTAATATCCTAATATATCTAATTGTGGAGCAACTGGTTTGTCCCCAAGGAGACACAATCTTGGTGATCTGGGCAACTCATACATTTACCATCTACCCATAAAATCTACTACGTTCCTCCACAAAGGAGAAACAAACATTGTTCCATATAGATGCGTATTTCTGAGTATAATGTGAAATCACACATTTTTTTATGTAGTACCTGCCACACTGTCTTTGAATGTGCCAGAATAGGATTCAAAATATTATTTTCCCCCTTTTATTATTGACTGTGCAAGAGAATCAATAGGTTTAAAAGGAGAGGTAAGTTCCAGTTCAGCAGGATCCAATCCAAATCAGCATCCGTTAATGTTAATTAATGTATGCAAATGGATCAATGGATATCAGTGTTACTGTTCCTTATGTGCTGTAGTGTTTCATTGTGGTAGGATGGGATTGAATTCTTATGTTATCCCATCCAGTGGAAATGTGTGGACCGGGTACTTTGTATTTAATGTCATTTGATTTGATTCCCAGTTGCTCCAGCTGATGAACAGATGTTCACAATGAAATATTTGAGCCCAGATTTAATTTAATAATTAGTATCTCAAGTGCTGGTTTTATTACATGGGGGACACTGACACTTGGAGATTATTTTAGGGCGACACTTTTTGCGTCTTTGGAAGAAACTTCTGTGGGGAGCTGGTCAGTGTTTTCCTGACCTCTTGGCCTCTTTTAGGAGAGGAGGAGTCTATTGAAAACTGTTTTTTCTGTGGATTTAGAGCGAGTGTCTAGCACAGGCTATATTCTGTTTTGCACAACATCTCTGCTGCCGTCTTCATGTAAAAACCAAAGGAATTAAATCATGTTATTAAAATGAGGTTTTAACTTCTCTGACTTTAAAATTAAGGCCTGTAGCTGCACTTTGGTCAATTCATAAGAAGTGCCAGACTCAATGCCAGAAATGACAGATTAAGATATTATGCTTGTCATGGAAATATACTTTATTTAAACTACAACAGGATACTGTCCTCAGAGCCATAGTCTCCGGGGGGGGCGGGGGGGCTTTGGCACCAGGTGTCAGGAAAACAGTCCAAGAACTGCTTTTTGTGTTTCTAGTGATGCTATTTTTGAACATTTCATTGCCTCTGCTCCACAAGCTTTGTTTGGATGGATTTAATAGCTTTGGGTACATTTAATGTCTTTTTCTTTGCTGATATGTTGACTTGGAGTCGTTTTACTTCATGGGGTGTCTTTGTAGAGATTTTGAAAATGATTCCTCCAGATTTCAGCATCTGGAATAAGTGATAATTGTGGTTTTGTGGAGTTCAAGATATTTTACATCTTCCAAAACCGGGTTTGTTCTTAAGCTCTCTGTGTGCTCTCTTTGGTCTTACACAGTAGTTTTCTCCATGTCCTGTTGCATGGCCTTTTGGTTTTTACAGTAAACATAATACATGTAATATTAAGTGTTTTTTAATGCATTTATAGTAATTTCCATTATTGATTTTTATCTGTCTCTTTATTCATACTGGCACAAATTCTATCATCTCAATCTGACTTTCTTTCTGCTGTCCACAGCCATCCGTTTTGGTCGGATGCCCCAGTCGGAGAAGCTAAAGTTGAAGGCGGAGATGGTGACGGGGGACAGGGAGGTGGAAGACCCTCAGATAGCCGACCAGAAGACGCTGGCCAGGCAGATTTACGAGGCCTACCTCAAGAACTTCAACATGAACAAGGCCAAGGCTCGAACCATTCTCACTGGCAAGACCAGCACCCCTGTACGTTGATTTAGAGTAGTGGGTTGCGTGTGTGTGTGTGTGTGGATTGCGTGTGCATGGCTCTCCTCATTACCAGAGTTTCCTCACAGGTCAAAGTCATGTTGTCTTGCAACTTTTAATTTATTCCTTCCCCATTGGAGCTATTTTTAATGTCATTCTGAGCACACCGAAAATTTGCAATCAAACTCATGTCTCAATATGACCTGGCAGCCACTACCTCAGAGATTACGTGCAGCCAGGCAATGACAGAAATAACTTGCTCAATCAGTAGTGCAAGCCAGCACACAAGCTGGACAAGGAAACGTCTGTTTGCACAGAAACGATATAAAGAGCCAGTGTATGAGCCCATCACATCCCCCGCCACCTCTGTTTCCCTCTATTCCTGTGCTCTTTTTCATCACCCGTCCCCAATCCCACCAAAAATATTCCCCCGCAGCCTCGCTTCTGTCGCTTTGTTTTCATCGGAGCGGCGGGGTCAGCAAAGGGGAGGGTCAGGGACTACAGCTCAGAGTTGTTGTGAATTCCATGGATGGATGTGTGTAGGTGTGAAATCGGTCAAGAGCAACAGGTCAGTCCAAGTGCACATCCATGTTCAAACACAGACCTTCCCCACTTCTGGAGATCAAAGCTTCCAAATGGATAAGTGTCTTTTTAGAGGGGGCAGAGGGAGCATGTGGGTCCTGCAGGCACTGGGAAGCAGTCAGTTGGAAATACACCATGTTGTTTGATCCACCTTTGATTTTAAAGCTTATTCATGGTGCCCCAACAATGAACTTCCCATGAAAATCATAATGTATCATTTGCAGAGCTCGATGTACAAATTCTAACATGTTACATAACTTTGATTCTGAAATTTGTTTTTATGTATTTAGGAGATATAGCCTATGTTTTAAAATGCTCTAGAGACTGTAGCAAATAGAGAGTTGTTATAGAAAACTATCAAATGGTTAATCGTCCTTGTAGAAAATGTGTATCTTCTGTGAACATTTTATTAAGGCATCCAGGTAATTCCTGCAATTGAGACAGGGAATTTCCATCAGGATTGACTCATCAGTCTCAACGTCTGAAAGAAACACTCAGGCATAATTGTGTTGGGACTGATTTGTGTGCAGCTAATTTTATTGTCTGACTCAACTGGTTTTGCGGTGGTATGATTCACCTGAACAGTGTACAGCCTTGACAGGATGTTTTTTTTCCCTTTTATAAAAATAAAAAATAAAAACACAGTTAGAAATGTCAAGCTCTTGCTGCTGCAGTGTACTGTTGATAGAGTATTAGGAAATAAAAGATTGTCTTTTAAAAGATATAGCTTTGCTCTCTAAGACTGTGACTAATGATCATTATTGATTATTCAAATCATAACTGAGGGAGGCTATAAATAGTTTTTAGCCATGCTAACGGTGTGGCTCTACGACTGGCAGTGTTGGTCTGTCGGCCATTTGGTTGGTCTACCACTTTGGTCCAGAACACTATCAGACTGCCATTATATTTTGTACAGAAATTAATGTTCTCCAGAGGCAAAGCCTCCGGTGATGTCCTTTTCAAACCAAGGACATTCACATTAGCAATGGCTGTACTTTGTGTTTAGTGCTAATTAGCAAATGCTAGCATGCTACACAAAGCCAATGAACATGGTAAACATTATACCTTCTAAGAATCAGCATCTTAGCATTGTGACTGTGAGCATGTGACATTTGCATTTAGTTCAAAGCATCATTGTGCCTCAGTAAAGCCTCACAGAGTTGCTAGCATGGCTGCAGACTCTGATCTTGTCATTTTTTGCTACTTGTAATTCTCTTGCTTCTCAAAATGCTGTAGCCCTGACAAGGCTCAATGGATCGACTTTGCTTTAACAAATGTGTTGCAGTACATAATCAGCTAACGTGTAGCACTGTCAGTGTAGCATTCCAGCTAGCTCTGCTTTCAGTGTAAACTATTAATGTTACTAGAAAAAAATATTTGGCATACGAACTGGTTTATGCATCTATAAGGGTGTCGCTCCTTGGCCAAGGAGAGTAATCATATCAGCTTTTCAGCACGCTACTCACTGAAGTACCAAGGTCTTTTCTGAGGTTATTGTAACAACAGGATGATGATTGGGGCTTCTTTGCTTCCACAGGATCACATAGCATCAGTTCGGGCTGTTAGCCCAAAGAGAAGCACAGTGTATCCTTTAGAAAAACTCCACTTATTTACTCAAGGTACACAGTGTGCATGTGCAGGAAGTCTGTGTCAGTAGTTTTGGTGCAACGTTGCTTCAAAGCATTTTGAAACTAAGATTTATACTTCACGAACAATATTTATATTGTATCCTAATAGAAAATGTAACATTCATTTGTTTGTGATATCAAATTATGTATCGAATTAAGTACTGTAAACAATCTGGCAGAAGTTACCTGATAATCAAATGCTGTGTTGACCGAGAAGCGCCACGAATTCAGGCAGCTCGCCGTCACGAGCCTCATACCTTCCCTTGCTGCTGTTGACCACAATTAGCACAGCGTTCATGAGTCAGAGCTGTGATATGATGAGCAGCAGCAGGTGTAGCTGCTCATCAGATGCTGGAACAGTGACACAGCTTAAAGCGCCTATTAGCTAGAATCAATCACTGCCATTCAGAGCTGCCTACATTTACATACCTGTGTCTCTACAATAACATTATCAGGATTTTGGACACAACTTTTTTTATTATGAAGGCGTACTTTGTCAACTGTGGCATTGTTTCAAATGAACTTTGTTCTTTATTTCTAGAGAATTTGTTTACACCTGAAACTTTTGTTTTGAGTGTTAAGAGTGACATCTATAATTATAGCTGCAGGGTCAAGGAGAGTAATTATGTCATTGTGGAAATATTCAAGTGTCAATAAGGGCTCTGGGCTTAGCTTCTCCTTCCAGTAAAGATTATGTGTAAACACCACAGTCACTAGAGTTTTTCATTGCTGTTTCAGCTTTTTCCATATTTATGTAGTTAAGTGAGGTCAGGTTTATTTATGTAGTCGAAAATCACAGTACACACTGTACCGACTGTGTTGCCTTTCAATTAGAAACACATTTTTATCCATAGTTTACACACAGGGCTTATGAGAGTGTCTCTTTCTCCACTGTCCACAGCCTTTCGTCATCCACGACATGGAGACCCTCCAGTTGGCAGAGCAGACGCTGGTGGCCAAGATGGTCGGCTCTGCGGGAGTGCTGAAGGACAGGGAGGCAGAGGTTCGGATTTTCCACTGCTGCCAGTGCACATCGGTGGAAACCGTCACGGAGCTCACAGAGTTTGCAAAGTCCGTCCCCGGGTTCTCGAGCCTGGACCTCAACGATCAGGTGACTCTTTTGAAATATGGAGTGTACGAGGCTCTCTTCGCCATGCTCGCCTCCAGTATGAACAAGGACGGGCTCCTTGTAGCGTACGGCTCAGGCTTCATCACCCGGGAATTCCTCAAGAGCCTGCGGCGTCCATTCAGTGATATGATGGAGCCAAAGTTCCAGTTTGCCATGAAGTTTAACGCGCTAGAGCTTGACGACAGTGACCTGGCTCTGTTTGTGGCTGCCATTATCTGCTGTGGAGGTGAGGGTGCAGGAAAAATAACATTGCTTATAGTTAAACTCTTAATTTGCTGCATGGAATATTACATCTTCTTTTTGCTCTTTGAAAGCTTTTACTCAATTTCATCAAATTAAACAAATTGTAGAAATTGTTCAATATTTTATTCTATCAGGAAATTATAGTCAAAGAGTCTCACTCAACTTTATTTCTCCTCTACTACAATTAGACCGACCAGGCCTGGTGAATGTGGCGCACATCGAGCGAATGCAGGAGAGCATTGTGCAGGTGCTACAGCTCCATCTGCTGGCCAATCATCCAGACGACGTTTTCCTCTTCCCCAAGCTGCTGCAGAAACTGGCTGACCTCCGGCAGCTAGTCACTGAGCACGCACAGCTGGTGCAGGAGATCAAAAAGACAGAGGACACGTCGCTGCACCCGCTCCTGCAGGAGATCTACAGAGACATGTACTGAGGATTGTGGATGAATAACCAGGAGAGGCACTCTGCAAACCATCTCCTTTTTTCAGGGACAGAAGAAGAAGAAGAGTCCTCCATAAGCTAGGGTTGAACCACTTAACCCCCCCCCTTCCCCCAATGCAGCAAGAGTTAGCTTTGGTCAGAAAAAGAGGCCCAAGCAAGAAGCTAGTGATTCTCTTGTTCTGACACAGTGCTCTCCACTCCATTGTGTGGACCTTCCCAGGCAGAGAAGTCATGTATGCAAAGCTGCAATGTACAGCTGATTGAGCCCCTGCTTAGGCACCAGTGTATGCAATCTCAGACCAAACCTCTCGGATAAAAACACTAAATACTAATTTAAAGTCTGACCTCTGTGTTTATCCCCATCCTGACCCTTAACAAACATGAAGAAAGACAGTGAACTTCATAGTCGTCACTCCAGCAGTACGTTTGAGAGTACATTTTTATACTGATGTCAAAGAGCAAAGAGCCATATACCTTCACAGTTAACAGCACCCAAATGACTTCAGTGGCAGCAGCAACATTAAGACAGTAATGATACAGTTTTCAAGCAAGGCAGCTTCTGCCAAATTGGCTACCAAGAAAGGGTGGTTGTCCGTGCACCAGCCCTCCAGCATGTTTCCTCACCTTTTTATACCCAGAGACACGACCGTCACCAGGCTCCTGAACGTAATCATTTATTTGTACTGTAAGCCTTCGAAGCCATACTCTGTTTGTAAAGATACTGGAAATGATCAACATCTTCTCTCTTCCTAACAAGACAGCATCAAGACTCGGTATGGATGGTCATCACTTATTTCTCAGCTTGTACACAAACTATTCAGGCAGTAGTATTTTTACACTTCAGTATAAATCAGCAAAATTTGAAGTTTTTGCAGACTGAAGTGACCGCAGACGCAGATTCACTGTGTACACGCACCGCAAGCACAGACACGCCTGTGATATGTTAATGAGACACTATTTTATATCGGACCTCTGTTGAATGCCTTTCTCGCAAAACACATGCACAGACGTTTGGCACTCCATCCTGTTTTGTGTCCTGGTATTCAAGGGCTAAGACCAAGATAAACCGCATTACGACCTTAATACGGGCAGACTTAGGGTGGATTTGCTGGAAATGAATTCATCTGTTTCTTAATTTCTCACTCACTGAGGCCCTGTTCCTCAAAATTACATCTCATTATTTTTTTTCTCGCAATTAGTCATGCTGTCTCTCTCCTCGCTCTCCTGTCAGTACTTCTGCCTTCTGTTGTGTTTCACGGACTGTGTTCGGTCCCATTAACACATGCAGTAGATTAAGATTCAGGGGTCTTATGCACACATTTTTTTATGAGATGGCAAATCACAAGCATTTTTTTTCTTCATAGGAGAAAATCAGAATGCTACGGCCTCACAGATTAAACCAAGACTTTGACAATTGGAGGTTTTTTCATCATCAGAAACCCTCATTTTGAGTGAAAAGGATTCTGTGTTGGTCAAACGGTCAAACCAAACACAAGCATGTGGCCATCTGCACTTACGACATTTTTCACAATTACATAATTATATAGTGATGGATGAAGACCAAATACGTTTCCATGTGGCATCATTTAGATGTTTTTGTCCGTTATCTGTTATGATGTGAAAATGCCACTCCTGTATTTTATAATCATACTGCCTTTTATAAAAAGAAAGAAAAAATGAACATGCGACACAGAAGACCTACAGTAAAGGAATGCTGATGGTGAAAACATGCATGTCTCATACTTTGCGTAATATATATGTGGATCTGAGAGAGAATGCCCCCCTCCCTCCCTCCCAACCACCCCTCCCATCTGCTTATCCAACCAAAATCTAAAATCATCATGAACTGACTGAAAGTCAGTTCATGAGAAATGGACTTTGTGTTTATAATTACATCCCATTGTATAAACAGAGTGAACTGTACATAGCTGAAATGATCGCACCGACTACCCCGCCCCAACTTTTAACTCTTGAGGTATACAAGGTACTATGATGATCAACTTTTGTATTCCTCTGTTTGGTGAAAAAAACAACTTTTAAATGTTTGAAATTCTACAGCAAGTGTAGTTATGTACTGTACGTTCTATTTTTTTTTTTTTTTTTTGCTTAAATGCCACATAATTGTGTTTTAATTGTATTGGATCATATTTTTATACTAAAGTATATATGTATGACTAAATCAGATCATTGTTTATTTGAAATGGCACGATTGAAGAGTGCAGTGTAAATAGATTAGAGGGTTAATAAGGCAACTGGTCATCTGAATATCCGTAGATCTGAATCCGATCGGGGACATTCCTTTTGTTCATTTGCTGTTTTGTAGAAAGAGAACCATCATGTCTACAATATGCGTTCGGTTTCATTTCCCCTGTACTTCATTTATCTGACAAACCATGCTCTTATGAAGCATACAAGGGCTGTGCAGGGCCATGGTAGCTCATAAAACTTGACCTCCATGATCTCTGAATACAATGAAAACTACACTTATCATTTGAAAGGTTGAGCTACTCAGCACTGATCATACAATACTGCTCTCCTCTTTTTATACTCTCTTCTCAGGTTGCACATTAAAAAAGAAACGAGTGGGGTAATTAACATATGCACAGAATTTCATCATTATTATCAGTTGAACAAACCAACCTTTATTTTATTTTATTTTTTGTTCACACACCTCCTCTTGTCAAATAGACACAGTGAATGCACTCATAATGCTATTACAGTAAAGAAGATGCAGTAATGAAAATGCAGTATATATTATTGTATAATCCTGTTTTTGTCACGCTTCCTGTCTGACTTTTCTCTCCTCACTCGCTGCTATATTGTACTAACTCACCTAACATTTCTTATGCCATGAGTAGATTACGAACTCTTCAAGCTGCCTCTTACATATTATTATCTTCTCACAGAATGTCAGTCCCACATGCAGAATTCACTGAACGCAGCTCGGGTTTTTTTTCCCCTCGCAGACTCCTGGGGACTTGGGTGTTCCCTGGTATGCTTGGGGGATTAGCCACAAACAATCTGTGCCTTAGCGTGTGCCCATGCCATACAACACGAGAGATTCATAAAAAATAAAAAAAATAAAAAAAACTTGACTTGTGCACACACACACTTTCAGAATTGTAAACTGTTGGTGTCCTCAGCTAGATTTAGCTGTTGGCGACACACTAGGGCCACGCAGAGAGGAAATGATGTCACAGCAGATTTAGGAAAATATCCTATGGAAACTACAGTAAGAAAGAGGCTCAAAAGCGCTATTGAAGCTTCATTTGACAGTAACAGCGAAGGATTTGCTTTAATGAAAGGCATTTAAAAAGCTGAACAGAAAATGGTTGAAACCCTAGAGCCAGGCCCTGGAGGAGAAGTCATGTAAATTTGTGATGTCTGCTTTCCCTTAGGAATGTCTGTTTTGTGTTGAATTGACAAGGGACTTTTTAACTCGTATCAGGGAAACCTAGTCTTCCTTTGGTGAACTAGCTCAGGACATAGAAAGGTACTGTTCTTCCTCCTTGCTCTATCTGTCTCTCTTATTCCCTCTGGAATAAGTTTATTAGTGCTCTGCCTTACAGCACATAAACACCAACAACAATATTGATTAATATTACCTTAATTTTATTTTCCAAAACTGACAGAAAAAATATATATATATACTACCGGGGGGCAGCAGTCATAAGAATTAGATATTTGATTGATTTTTTTTTTTCTTCCTGGAGTTTGTTTTCGTGGATATAGTGTCATGCAAAGAGACAACAGAGACTGTCTTTGGATGTGTTGTTAATGTGTACTGTGGCTTGGTAACAAATACTGTAAATGTTTGATGAATGTATATCTAGTCATTTAAACAATGAAACAAGTTGACATTGAATGGATTTCAAAATAAAATGATTTTAAAATCCACTATGTTCAGTATGTTTGTTTTAATAAGTTAATATCATTTCCATTTTCCTGCACCATCTGAACTAGGTTTCTATGGTTGTTTCCATACATGTGTCTCTGCCAGACTAAAATTTCCACAGACTCAAATACATCTAGAAACATATTAAAATGCAGAGTTATCTGTCATGTAAACTGAACCTGATGCAAGGGCTCCATCTATTGGTCTGCAGTCAATCCTGCAACTAGAGTATATTGACTGTACAATGTAGTGAAGTGCACATACTGCATTTTGGTTCAGTGATTTATTTTTTATAGTCATCACAACAGGTCTACAGTGTTGATGCCAGAAGATCCCACTGTTTTGTGCTAAAAGGGAAGAAGGACTGTCACAGCCTGTAATTATATTACATTGCTGTTATTATGTCAGTTGATGAGTGGCAGAAATTAATTTTAATTAATTACGTGGGAGGGAGGGGGGGCTATTGCTATGTGCATAAGGCAGTGCAGCATGGCATCTCAAACATTTTCCAAGGCAAACAAGAAGAAGACCCCAAACAGATTTACATTAGTCCAGAAAGATGTTAATAAACAAACACCTATACATATCTCAGATCTATAGTGTTTGTTTTTATGTGTGGGTGTGTGGGTCCAGATTTGCATATGATGGTCTTAAAACTATAATCTCAATACAGGGACCATCTTGAAGGCAGGGCTCCTGATAAGGTATTTTAACACAACCCATATTAAGGCCCTTGTTCTGTCACATATAGTCAGCTACTTTAGTGTTGCATGACCATGACTGGATTACCAACTGGGTGATGCAAACTGCTCCTGGGCCCCAGGTTAAATGTGTGTATGGCTTCTGCATATATAAATGTGTTTAACTTGTTTACTTTAAGGTGACAATATACATACACAGTGCACAGAGAGACAGTGGTGTTGGCACAGGGTGTCAAAAAGGACCCACAGCTAACCCCCATAAAGTGGGTTAATCAGGCATGTGCTTATATACCTGCCTGAGGTTCTAGGGCCCCAGGGCAGGTGCCTGCTTTGCCCTGTTCATCCTTTTTCATTGGGGTTAGGAAAGTCTGCAACCAAAAGGCCTCCTTCGTCTTTGAGGACCAGTGCACTAGAGGGCGCTCTGCTCCAAACTAACTATCCATGCCTCCTGTGTCTGCATGTCACATTGTCCAACATGGCTGCGTCCATGGTAAGGACTTGCCGTTTTGTATGGCGGCATGGGTCCTGTATTCTCCTCAGGCCAACGAGTCTTTACCTCAGCCTCAGGTGTAAATTTCACTGTTCTTCCACCGCACATAACGGACTGCTCTTCTCTCTGAATAAACGCGGTGTTCTGAAGGACTCTTTCCCAGAAAACGCAGCTCAGGACCGGCTACCTCGGCTGCTCCAGTCCGGTGCTCAGACTGTATACTGCGGCTTTGATCCCACGGCCGACAGCCTCCATGTGGGCAACTTGCTCGCTATCATCGGCCTGCTGCACTTCCGCAGCGCCGGGCATCATGTCCTCGCTGTGCTCGGAGGTGCCACGGCACAAATCGGGGACCCGAGCGGAAAGACGACCGAGAGGGAGCGGATGTCCGCGGACGCCGTGGAGGCGAACACCCACAGCATCAGGGAGAGCATCCAGAGGATTTTCACCAACCACGAACTGCAATTTCACGACAGCTCCAGAAAGCTGGGTACTGTGACCGTACTGAACAACCTGAGCTGGTATAAGGACTGGGGCGTCGTGGCCTTCCTGTCGGAGGCCGGCAGGCACTTCAGGATGGGCACCATGCTCAGCCGCCACAGCGTGCAGTCCAGGCTGAAGAGCGCAGACGGTATGAGCCTGACAGAGTTCACCTACCAGGTGTTCCAAGCTTATGACTTCTACCACCTGAACCAAATATACGGCTGCAAGATTCAGCTCGGAGGCACCGACCAGCTGGGCAACTTGATGTCTGGCCATGAATACATTCACAAGTAAATGTCCATCCTACTTAAAAAAAAAGAGTAGGCTACAACGCCTTACTGCAGCAACTGTTTTATATGGAGAGAGAGAGCTTGGTTCCAAACCTCGTTGAAAATTCTGTTAATTTAACATCTCATCGACCCCTGGTAAATGTACACACAGCAGAAAATGTGATGAACTATATTATGTGGTTTGTTAGGAGTCACCCTTCAATTCTGCATACTTCCAATCCACTGAAGGAGCATTTTATTTTACTAGGTGAGCTGCTGTTCACACAGCGCAAGCTCATAACAGCTACCACCTGAACCGGCTGTATGGTTGCAAGATTCACCTCAGAGGCACCAACCAGCCTGGCACATGTGATGTCTGGCCACGAGTCCATTCACAAGTAAATGTCCATCCTACTCAAAAAGGCTATAACAAAGTTCTCTCTTCTGTACGGAGAGATACGTCTGTACCAGACCCCATTGAAAATTCTGGTAATTTATTATTTCAGCCATCTTTGGTAAATGCACAAACCAGAAAATGCAACTAAATGTCTTGTGTGAATTGATAAGAGCCAAGCTTCTATTCTGCATGCTTCTAATTCCCCAAGCAACTATTAATGTAGGTTTTTTCTCTATTTTTTAATATTAAGACAACCCCTTTAAAAGCACTCAATTTAGATTGATTCCTTCGCTTACAGTTGCCATATTAGAGCTACCAAGGGGGACACTATTTTATCCATCTATCACAATATTAATGAATGTTTTTTTTAGATTAAACAAAGTATGGCAAATATATACTAAATCCTTTTTATGTTTTCATACGGTGAACTGTGTTTTATTGTGCAGATCAGACAAAACTTGTCACATGAAAAACAAAAACTTTAGTTGCACATTTTTTTAGTTTTCATTTGACATCATAAATTTGTAAAACAATAACACAACATGATCTTATAATCTCTATTGGATTCTACTTAAAGTTTAATTATTACTCCATGTTATGATGATGTATATGCAGAAAAGGCACCAGCAGTTCAACAGTGTGAACCAATCCACTTGCGTGTTTTGATATACCCAAACTAGACTTGTAACACTTGAAATCCTGGTATCTCTCCAGAATGAGCGGTGAGGAGGTGTACGGCCTGACCATCCCCCTGGTGACCAGCTCTGTCGGGGACAAGCTGGGGAAGACAGCAGGGAACGCAGTGTGGCTCAACAGAGACAAGACATCACCCTTTGAACTCTACCAGTTCTTTCTCAGGCAGCCTGACAGCAGTGTGGAACGGTACGTGAAGATAAAGGTGTTTGTAAGATCTGAAAGCATCTCATATATAGGTGCTTGTAGGACCCATCACCTTAGTTTGGCTGGTTTAGTCTGGTTGAGTCTAACATATTGTAAATATACAGTCGCTTCAGAAAGTATTCAGACCACTTCACAATTTGCACACTTTATTGTGTTGTAGATTTCATTGTAAATGGATACATTTGCAATTTTTGCTCTTCAATCTGCACCCAATAATCCACAATGACAAAGTGAAAACATGATTTTAGAATTCTTTTTCAGATTTTTTTAAAACTCAGTCTTCGCCTGGGCCACTCAAGGTCAGTCACAGACTTGTCTCGGAGCCACTCCAGTGTTTTCTTGGCTGTATGCTTCAGGTCATTGTTGGGTTAAAAGGTGAACCTTCGCCCGAGTCTGAGGTCATGTGCATTCTGGAGCGGGTTTTCTTCAAGAACCTCTCTGTATTTGGCTGCATTCATCCTCCCTCAATTCTGACCAGTCTCCCTGTCTCTACTGCTGAGAAGGTCTCCGTAGCTTGATGCTGCCACCGCCATGCTTCACTGTAGGGAGGTATTAGCCAGGTGATGAGCGGTGCTAGGTGTTCACCAGACATAGTGCTTGGAGTTCTGCCCAGACACTTTAATTTTTGTCTCATCAGACCAGATTGTATTTTTTCTGGTCTCAGAGTGTTTGAAATGCTGTTTGGCAAACACCAAATGAGCTGTTATGTACCCTTAACTCAAAGTGGCCTCCGAATAGCCACTCTACTATGACGACCTGATCGATGCAGTGTTGCTGAAGTGGTCGTCCTTCCAGCAGGTTCAGAGGACTTCTAAAGCTCTGTTACAGTGACTGTTGGGTTCTTGTCACCTCCCCGACTAAGGCCTTTCTCCCTCAGCCTTTCTTTACTCAGTTTGGCCAGACAGTCAAGTCCTGGTTCCAAACTTCTTCCATTTTACAATTATTGAAGCCACTGTGCTCAAGCTTTAGAAATGGGTGTATACCCTTACTCTGATCTGTGCCTTGTCACAAAATTTTATGGTCTTGCTGTTCTTGGACTTCATGGCTTAGTTTTTGTCCTGACATGTAGTTTGAATTGTGGGATCTTCCACACACAGATGTGTGCCATTTGAAATTATTGCCAAACAACTCAATTTGCCTCAAGGCAACTCCAGTCAAGTTCTAGACACGTTTCAAGGAAGATTAAAGCAAACAGGATCCTGGAGTGCCACAGCATGGTCTGAATGATTTTGAAAAATGGAAGATTTCAGTTTTTTATTTTGAATAAATTTGCAGCAAATTTTAAAAATGTGTTTGTCATAATGGGTTATTGAGTGTGTAGACTGGGGGGCATAAATGGCAGTTTTATCCACTTAAATTTAAATATATACTGTATCACAAAGTGTTCACAAAATTAGGGGGGTTGAATACTTTCTGATGCCACTGTAGGTTCTCTCTGCACTGTAACAGGAGGCTGAGGTATGATGTGTCATCTTTTCACAGGTACCTGAAGCTGTTCACCTTCCTGCCTCTGGCGGAAGTGGAGAGGCTGATGGAGCAGCAGAGAGAGGATCCAGGTAAACGCCTTGCACATAAGCGTCTGGCTGCAGAAGTGACGAAACTGGTGCATGGAAAGGAGGGCCTCGAAAGTGCTAAGAGGTCAGAGCGGACTGTATGTGTGTTTGAATGTTTTATTTAATCCTCTTTTATTCAACATAATTGTTCTTGAACATTTCTTACAGGTATACACGTTATTTTTTTTATTTAAGTCAGACACCAAACCCGTAACCTCCACCAGGGTCACTGTTCTGAAACGGCCCGTGACCTCTGACCTCATTGCAGAGGGGACAATTTACCTATTTACGTATTTATTTATCACTGCAGATGTACCAACGCGCTGTACCACAGCAGCGTGCAGGCCTTGGAGGAAATGAGTGACGAGGAGCTTCAGGAGCTCTTCAGGGAGGCTCCCTTCCATGAGCTGCTGCTGGAGCCGGGGACCACTGTGATAGACACCTGCCGCAGAGTCAACGCAATCCCAGAGGGACCCAGAGGGTAGGCACCCCAATCCTGCTGTCCTTAAATCCTTGTCCAGGGTGCAAACTACCAGTAGTTAATATAAATAATTTATGAAGAAACTACACGAAAAATATTAAGCTGTAAATGAGTGAATTAAAGTTAAAGGGTCAGTCCACTTAAATCACAGAAACATTTCCCGCTTTTGTTCTGTGTAGCCATGCACATAATTTTCATTGTGACTATTTATCCAAAAAAAAAAGTAAAAGTAAAAGTAAAGAAGTAGTTCCAAAGAAAAGTGTTGACAGCATATTCTGTGGTTTCAGTGTCAGTTGGTCATTATTTCTGGAGACAGATGTTGCTGTTGAACTTTTTAATTTGATTGTTTGTCACTTTCTGAACCACAAATGGAATTCAGTGCAACTGCACTGTATTTGGCTGGCAGCGCCTGGGCAAGTACAAACAAGATTTATATGATATGATATAAAGATCGACCCGTTTAATCATCATATCTTAAAAAAAAAAAAAAAAAAAGTCAAAATGTTCATCACCTTTCAAGAGCCCATGATGACGTTTCCAAATTGCATTTTTGTTCAAACAACAGTCCAAATATTGAGTTTAGATCGATACAAATCAAAAGAAACTGATAGATTCAAAATATATATAATAGAATTAACAGCAATAATGACAATAATAAGATAAGAGCAAAAAAATGTGAGAATGTAATGTGTGTGCAATTACATTAATGTATGACATTAATACATGGACAGTAGTACATGGGAAAGATGGTTAGAAACAGCACTTAAATGGTCTTTTGAACATCTTTTTTTTAAGATTTTATACAGTTCTTTGCCAAATGGAGAAAGCCATTCCATGATTTGATACCCCTAAATCTTATTGAAAATTGACCTCTGCAAGTGAGAAATTTGGGAAGATGAAAATCATAAGATTGACGAGTTTGAATAAGAATGGACCTGTGAGTTTACCTTAAAGTATGTTTTGAAATGCTCTGGAATATTCCCTTTGATTGAATATATCTTATAAATAAAAACACATATTTGAAAAATGTTGATATCACAAATGGTAAGAATCTGTAGTTTCTGAAATAAAGGAGCGAATGAGATGTGTGATTCTGATTGGGTTGCAAGCTTAACAAAACATTTATGGAGGACCAATAATTTGTTTAGAGTAGTAGCAAAAGTACTTGCCCAAACTATATAACAATATGAAAGATGGGGATAAATTACATTATAATAAAGAGTAAGGAGATGCATCAATGTTTCCTCATTAAGTAACATTTTTCTGAGTATGTTATACATGGGGTATTGCAATGCATGATTAGTCAATAACCATAAATTGATTGACAATATAATTTTGGCGGTAAGATTAATCCTTTATGCCATTTATTTTCTAGTGAGCACTTTACACTGTGATCTGTCACATGTGTGATGCACTGCAGTTTTTATACTTGTCAGAATTGACATCATTTACGTCCATGCTTAGTTAGGCTCTACGCTTCAATCCAGTGTGTGTGTGTGTGTGTGTGTGTGTGTAAAGATGGATGGCCGAGGAAAGCAACCCTGCTCTAACTGTCAGTGTGAACCTTTGTGTGCAGGTATCGGATGGTTGTGGACGGAGCAGTGTGGATCAACCACAGTCGGACAGACAAACCAGATCAAGTACTGATCCCCAAACTCCACATCCTGTCTAATGGACTTACCTTGCTCAGAGTGGGCAAGAAGAACTTCTACATCATCAAGTGGCTCAGTCTCTGAGGTCGTTTGCTTTCACAAGGGACCGGGTTACTGTAATGGACTGACGGGGAAGGTAGGCGACTACACCTCAGCAGGGTCAGTGAGGAGACACGGATGGACTGATATTTTGGTACATAGTAGGTTTAGGTGTGGCCTAAACCCTTAATGATTGCCTGTGGTTGTCATATAAATATGTATATGTACAGATGTGACATTTATCAAAAGCTAAGATATTAAAAACATTTGATATAACGGTTGTTTCTTGTTGACTTTGTACAACAGACATCTTGCAAAGCAGACACTAGGGGGCAGCATTGCCCCAGTCATAATGGTGGAGTTGCATGCCGCCACAGCTGCACCACTTAGCCTGCTGTGACCCCATAGGTAAATAATTGCTAACAGTAAAATTAAATTGCATAATTTCTCACAAACAGGTTATGGATCTATTTTAAGCGAATCGTGTTTCTTTCAATTTGATGTGAACACAAGGCCAACATCTGTTTTACTGTGGCTGTTTTTTTTTTTCTGCACTGTGGTGGTGAGTGTAAACTGTACCAAAAGAAAAGCAAGAGGTTTTAGATCAGTTCAAAAACAAACAATTTTTGGCTGAAGATTATTTTTAGATTCCATAAATTTTATATTCACATTATGAGAATCATTTTTGAAGAATGGCTTTAGATTTTCCCATAAATAACAAAGTTTTCACTGTGGTGTAACTAACAATTTCTAACTTTTAGCATGCATGGCCTTTGTCTGTCATTCTTTGGTTTTTCATTTTAGATTTTTGTTCTTTTGCATTCTGAGACTCCTGAATGTGGAGATGTGCGTGGCTTTTTAGTTCTTTTATCTGTTCTTCTTTTTATGCTGGGGGCCGGTGGAGATGAGGACAGGGTCTGGTGTGTGCTGACCTTGACTTACCCCACTCAGCTCCAGATTATTGGTGGAAACACCATGTCATGAAGATACACTTTTACTCTTTTTTTAGATTTTTTTTTTTTCCCCTCTATTGTTAATCATTTGATAGTTTGACACTTTGCGGGGTGTAGAGCTACTCTAGCAGAGGACCCACACCTTGAAGCTTCAGCCTATGTATTTTCAGAAATGTCATCTCTTTTAAGGTGGAATGCTTACAAGCAATTCAATTTTAACAGATAGTTTAAAAATAACTCCACAACTTATTTTTCCAAATCTCACGGACTTGATTCATTTCATTTGATTTTGTATTTCTTATACAAATATCTATTTTATGAATTGTAAATGTCTAAACCATATGTGGTTTGGGGTCAAAAAAACAAAAGAGAAAAAAAACCTGCTGTAAATGGAGGGGAGGTAGTGGGGTCATGTAAATTTAAAACATTGTCATTTGTCAAATTAAACCCTGAAGTTGAGTGTTATTTTTGTTATTAGGGGGCTGTTTATTTAAATTGCATTATACATACCCCCCCAATCAATGTTTAAATTTATCAGCAACTTTCATAGCTACCCAGAATTATCTTCTTTTTTTTATCATTTTGTGACTGAAATGGCAACAAATGATGAGTTAACCAATGCGAACATATTTCCTTATTGTAAGAAAAATAATAAAATGTATTTATTTTTGAAAAATGCTTACTCAGACAATAATTAAACAAAATCGAATTGAAACGTTATGGAGACCTGCTAAAAGTAGCAATTTTCATTTGTAATGTTGTTGTTGCCAAAGCAGTCTTGATTTGAAGAAAAACCTGGATTTTGTGTTATATGAAGTCGTGCTTGGATGTTGCAGCCTGTTGCAACTGGCTGGTCCACCTTAAAAAAGTGGGCGGGCTTAGACGCTTTGACCAATGAGCGGCCTTCTCCACATTTAAATAGCTCTGTGTGTCAATCATCCCCCCCACCCCCCCTAAAGTCAAGCTCCCCTCTCAATCCCAAGTACATCTCTCAATCGCCATATTGGGTACTGAGAAGGTTTGTCTGCAGTTTCTCTCACTACGGGACGAAATTGACAGAGAGGCTTCAGTTCCTGTGCACTTTGTTTTGATGATCCGCGGAGACCACTGCCGGCTTCACGACACCGCGGCCGTTACCGTCTCCAGCTCGACGTATGCATGGCATAAGTCATTTCACGCTTGTTTTGGATCTTGCTCAGCGACGAGGAGATAACCTGTTGTTTTTGAGCGGTGTGTTTTTCTTGTGAAAACTGGACGCTCCCGGCTGTTTGAGAAATTGTGTCTTTTCTTCGGGGGGGAAAATGTCAGATGTTCGACTTTCAAACGGGAGCCCGACGCTGGAGCGGACGGACCCCCGTGTGTCGGATCACCCGAAACCGTCAGCCTGCAGGAGCCTCTTCGGCTTCGTGGATCACGAAGAGTTAAAGAAGGATTTAAAGGGACATTTGCGGGAGATGGAAGAGACTGCCTCCGCCAAGTGGGGCTTCGACTTCGCCAATCACACGCCGCTGGCCAACGACAGGCTCCAGTGGGAATTAGTGGATCGCAGAGACGTCCCGGATTTCTACCACCGGCCGCACCGGAGGGAGAAGGGCGTCTGCTCCGCTGGGAATAACAATGTGGATCTAAATGGGAATCATAACTGTGTTGTGGTAGCTCCGAGCGATGACACCGACAGGTCTGAGGCGCAGATGGAGTGCACGGAGCAGTGCACCGGGCTGAGGAAAAGACCTGCACGTCACGGTACTAGATGAAGCAGAATTATCTCCGTTTTCACCCGAATGCATTTGTGTGTAACAGGTAGCCAGGCTGGGGCGTACACATCCATCACACTGGTGCTATTTCACTCACCAGGCTACAGTGCACCGAAAATACATTTTAATACGCTGTAAAAAATAAAAAAAATAAAAAAAACATAATTAAGAATTTACCTCTTAGGGCAGACATGCAACATGACAGTTAAAAGGGATATAATTTTTTTTCCATCTGTTTCTCTCGGTAGTTTTTTTTACTGACGGTAAACTTTACTTTTGCAGACCCCTCGGCCCAAAATAAGAGGTCACACACCAGCTCAGATGAGGTTAGTTGTCCAAGTCTGAGCCACTCTGCAGAACACACACCCAGAAAGACCAGCCCCAAGAGACAAACGTGAGGACCACAAACGGTAAGGAACTTTTTTTAACTGACATAACTTAAAAAATAATTAAAAAAAAAAATGATGGGCTTCTGCATGATGTAACTACAGCTGATTGTTTACCAGCGTCAGCTTTGAAAATACAGACTACATCTCATTCTTCCAGCTGTTGTGTTGCAGTAAATTTGACTTATTGATTTTTATACTATGAGGTGGTATCCTTACTCCAACCCAAGTGCACTTTAGATAAAATCATAATTTCAATTTAAACAAGTGTGCATCTTTAACAACCAAGATACTTAGTAATGTGTGTGTGTGCACTTGAAAGGTGTTGGTTCCATTCATTGAGCACTAGTACAAATAGTAGTAGCGGGAGTAAAAGCGGTTGCCGCAGCTGGTTCACTTCACCAAAGCTCTCAGTTGCACTCAGGCTGGTGTCGATGTACTGTGATCGATGAAACAGGAGTTTAGAGTAAAGACGGGGGGGTGTGTGTGGGGGGGGGGGGGGACGTGGCTGCACATTTACACCTTTTACTACAACCGCTGCCCGCCACGGCGAAGCCCGAGTTTCCGACTAAACTGTAAACAACAAGTGCTGAACAACAGTGTAGTAGTAACACGTCAGCAGCCACTGCCCTCAGCACGGAGCAGAGCAGGGACGGGAAGGGGCTGGTCTCTCTCTCTCTCTCTCTCTCTCTCTCTCTCTCTCTCTCTCTCTCTCTCTCTCTCTCTCTTTCTCTCTGTGCGCGCGCGCGTGTGTGTGTGTGAGAGAGAGAGAGTGAGAGAGTGCTGCTGCTGCACACACTCTGCACACTAATGTTACAACACACACACACATACACATACACACACATCTGTCTCTGCCGGTGTCGAGTGTGCAGAAGAGCCGTGCAGGTCTGAAATCAAGTGTGCTTGTTGTTTGCCACGGCGGAGGGGGTGCAGGCATGAAATCTGCATTGTCGTGGCAGCATGGGAACTGTCAAGGCTGCTGGGGAGGATAAACACCACATCATGCCCTGTTAATATATATATTTGATTTGTGGAAAACAGCTGAGTCTTTTTAGGGATGGTAAATATGTCTAGTACACTCAAAAAATGATGTTTTTGATGAAGAAGAAACAGGAGGAGCTTATGGTTCTCTGAAAAATATAACTTTTTTACATGCCATGTAGCTGTTGTTGTTTACCACATGGGAACCACCTTAAAAATTAAATGAATTATTACTAGTATAAAATAGGAGACAGTACAAGTGCTGACATAAAATCTCATCTTCTGCTATTATCTGTATGATTTGGTCATTTGAATGAACAAACAAACACTTCCTGCATAAAGTGCTGTTATATACAATAACTATCACTGGAGAAAAACAACTCGCTAGACAATTTGCGATGTGTTTGTGTGTCTCTGTATTGTTGGATACAGTCTCGATGCTCTCAAGTTGATCCTCTTTGCTCTTTTGTCAAAACTACTAAAGGACATAGAGCAATATTTTTGTGAAGTGAAACTGTGCACAGATGTTCTGCCCCTCTTAATCCTTTTGCAAAAAGTTTTCTGCATGCTTCAGGATGCTCAGTGTCGAAAATTTGTCTTAACCTCCTGTGTTTATTTTTTTCTTTTTATCTTATTTGTCCCACAGAGCCGAAGATGTACGTCCCTCCTTTTTATGTGGGGAAAGCTCAGTGTTGGCCGAATTTTTTTTTTTTTTTTTTTTTTTTCATTTTTTTTTCTTTTTTTGGAAGAGGAACTACACAGCATCAGAAACATATCAGCTCTCCTGAAGACGGGGGAGGACGCTGTTGAAGCACTGAATAGAAACACTAAAGTTGTGGCACTCAATTAAAAGTTACTGCCTCTAAAAGCAGTCAATGTAGCAGTGTGCAATTAGGTTTGATTTCCTTTTTTGCTCCTTTTTTTTACTACCTGTGTGTAAATAAATATATATATTATATTATATTTCTCTCCATATGTAGCACATAAGATAACATTATGATTTGAACACAAATCCTTTATGTAAAAAGGTGTGAATTTTGATTTGACTTGAAGAATTGCAGTGTAGTTTGATACATGTTTCCAAAATGCTGTTTTTGTTTTTTTATTTTTGTTTTTTCATTTTTTTTCTGAAAGGCAGTGTGACTTTGACACAGTCCCTAATTGCTACATGTAAAACAAAAAAAAATCATAGCTTCTTGCAGTTTCTTAACAGTGTATCTTCACTCCGTCATCTTCCTAACTCAGCAGTGAAGAACGGTACAAATGTAGCTCATCTGTTTTTTTGTTTTTTTTTGTTTTGTTTTTTTTTCCTTCCTCTGGTCATTTCAGTGTCACCAAGTGCAGGTTCCTCTAGAAGATCCATTTCCCCAGGAAATCGACACAGGGAAAAAAAAAAATATTTCTATTAGAGCGATTTGCAGAAAGTCCTATTTATTTTTGTGGTAGGTGCTTTTTAGCATCGGTTGAAATCTGGAATGTGATATGGGTTTTTTTTTTTTTTTTCTCAAGTACTCCTGCACACCTCAGCCACATTGTAATGGTGTGTTTGATTTCCCTTGGAGTTGTGAGGTACTCAAGATATTGAAGGACAAAGACCGTACAAGCTGCACAAGTTGTGTTGTAAAGTCATCATTTCCTTTGACTGTATTCCTATTGTTTCATCAGCCTTACTGCTCTTCAGAGAGGAGATTTTTTTTAAATTTTTTTTATAAGGGTTGAATGTCCTACAATACCAAATACATGGTTGCTTCAGTATGGTTGCCAACACTGCCTGTGCTTCTCAGCTGACTTCACATTGTATTACTTTGTGATAACCTAGACTTAAATTTCCATTGATGTTTGTACTTTTTTTTTTTTCTTTTTTTTTTTTTTTCACCAATGTTGTTAGCCTGCTGACGATGCAAATGTGAGCATCTAAAAGCTTCCCTTTATTTGCCTAAAGTGTGGGTTATATTCAAAGAGACCAGTGTACACCTGGGTGGAGGGAGAGAACAGCTCTTCTCAGAAATGCAGTCACCATGCCTGTGTATTTGTGTAAATCTTTGCAATGAACCTATGTACATAATTTTGTAAAAACACTGAGAAATTATACTAACTTATTTATGTCAAGCTTTTTTATGTAGAATAAAAAAATGGGTTTTTGATTACGGTTATCCAAAGTGGCATTTACTTTATTATAATTGTCTTATTTTGTAAAAGCATATTTTTGGTAGTTTTTTTTTTTTTTTCTCCTTATCAATAAGGTTGCAAACTGAGCCTGATAAAATATTTGATGTGCATTTTGTAATGTGTGGTTATAAAATGTGTTGCAATCAATTAAAAGAGAAAATTAAATATGTCTGACTGGTGGTTGCTTTTTACACTTGGTGTGAATTTTGCATCTCTCATATACACACACACACACACACACACACACACACACACTCACACACACACTCACATTTTTCTGATTTTATCTATTAGAACAACCAAGCTAACCCGAAGAAAATAACAGCAGAAAAAGCAGCAACATTTTCTGTCACTATTAACGTGTTTAAACACAGTGTTGGAATTGCAGAGATGGTTTTTCTGCATCCTGGTACAATGTAGTGACACTCCCAATATGAATCCACCAGCGTTTTGAGCGGGCTGATGATTGACACTTTGGTCCTCCAATGAAAAGGAGGATGGGGAAAGCAGACCACTTGTTGCAGCCAGTAACATTCAGTAACTTATCATGGGAATGGCTTTCATGGAAAAAATGTAAGTGCTTTGAGCTCAGAATACGATCCTCAACTGAAAGGTAAAATACTGCAACTCCAGTTATTTTTTTTACTATTTTACTGGCCTCACTTGTGTCTGTATTTCTAGGAGTGTGTATGTGTGTGAGTGTGTTTGCATGTGTGTGTCTTATGTGGTGTGTTTTAAGTTCTGTTTTATTCTTAAATTTGTTAATGTCACTTACAGGGTTTTTACATTTATTTTTAGTAATTTAATGGGGAAAAAAAGGAAACAAGCATTTTTTTGTAATTGATCTATGCTCAATGGTGAAATAGCATTCAAAATAGGAAGTGTATTTTTGTATCTCTTATTTAAATCTATAACTGTGAATTCAGGATTTTTAAAAATATATTTATAATATTATAATTGATATACATTTATATAATTATTGGTTTTATTTTTCTATTTATTGATAAGATCCTGTTAGTTAAAATCATAATACTGATAAAAAAAAGGTACCAAACTAGCACAATCGAGTATCTCACTTTACTGCTTTAAAACAAAACTATTCTTGTTCTAATGAACTTGTCATATTGTTTTAATTTTTATTTTTAGATAAAAAGCTCTTGTGATGTGAATGATGTGCACCAGCAGCAGAGCTCTAATCTGTGTCTAGCTGCTCTTTGACCTGAGGTAACTTTACTGCATGAGTCTCAGTCTCTGTCATGGCACATCCTCTGCTAAAAAACTCAAATTAATGCTTTCACTTACACAGCATCTCCCCTGCTTCCTCCTCGTGCCACTGACACAGGAAGACACCTGCAGCAGCTCTTTAAAGCTGGATGGGTGGGGGCTGTGTGTGTGTGTGTGTGTGTGTGTGTGT
>NW_019174497.1:4254607-4267189 GCF_002260705.1 Seriola dumerili | reverse complement strand
GGGGGGGGGGGGGGGTCCGGTTCTGAAGTGTGCAGGTGGGTAACCTCAGCTCAGTCGTCCACCCCCACTCTGAGCCCGGCCCATTGTCCCAGTGTGTGGGCCTTTGTGTGGAGGGCCATTGTGAGGGGCCGGGGCTGGTCACTGTTGTGTCTGGGACTTCTCTGCTCAGACAAAGGGCCCGTCTACGAGCCTCCACCCTGCCCAAACAGCAGACAGATTGACTGACTGACTGACTGACTTGGGTGTCTGACTGACTGACTGCTTGACTAGTTGGCTTGCTGGCTGACTAACTGGCTGAATGGCTGACTGGGTGTCTGTGTGCCTGACTGATTAATCGGATGGAGGCAGAAGAGGAAGAAGTGTGTGTTTCAGCCAGTCTGCAAAACCTTATGCACAACAGCGTGATCTACTTTGAATAAGCTTTCAGTACTCAATGCAAATTATTTCTTACAATCATAAAACATGACTTACTTGTGAAATTCTTTTTAAATGCAATTTTTTTCTCCCATGTAATTATGACAATTACACTGCTTGTTTTTACAACTAGAACCCTTCAAGAATTTTTGAGAAAATAGAAACTAAGTTGAGACATATTGTGGTTGGTGTAAGTGAGAACATGTAGGTTGCACAAAGGATGCACAGGATATTATTCACAATGTATAGGTTACACTAAATATATATATGTCAGCATTTTTAGGAAAGTGTAATAATTCCAGCCATAAATGCTGATGCTGCTAGTGTGTGTGTGTGTGTGTGTGTGTGTGTGTATTAGGTATTATGCATGGCATGTTTCATGACTGCAAAGGCCAATCCACTGTCATAGGTGTAGCATTTTAAATAAACTATATTTTCTACACTATTCAGCGAGCACATGTACGGCAATGTGAGCGGCGTGAAAAACCTGTTATTACTCAAGTGCAACATGGGCATTTTCTTATTTCTCCAGGCAATGGGGGGTATAATCTCACTGCACTGATAATTACACACAGTGACTGCAAAATGCTGTGCAGTTTGTCAAAGTCTGACAAATTTCTTTATGAATTATATATGTTTAGATAAATTTTAGAAATGGGAACGTTAACACATTTGAATCTAATTTCTTGCATTTGACTTTCAAATAACCCCTTTGACAGAATATGTGTAATCATTCCATCTTATTTCTCTTGAAATGGCTCATCACTTTCTTTTAACTGTTTCACAATCAGGAGCATGTCTGCTTAATCTGAACTGTTTATTTGTGAGCACTACAGAAATGACCTGAGATAAGTCATTGATAAGGCTGGACTATAATGAAACACTTGCATAAGAAACACCTTTTTCTGTCACAGCAGGAATGTCCCTGAGAGCATTCCTGTACCTCTCCAACACTCCATCGCAGCCACCCAAACAAAACCACAGCGAACTCGAGGAAATTCCAGTAAGCCAGTCAATCAGATGTGCAAAGGCATCGACGGCCTGTTCCTCTATGCGACATCTCGCGTGTGCCAAGAATTCACACTTCCTTGCTATATCAACAGAAACAGGTTATCTTTTCCTGCGAACCGCCCCAGCACTTAATATAAAGCCACAAGTTCCTCCCCATGTTTCCTGCCCAGGCCACAACCCACGTCATCAAGCTATTCCCCTGGCACCTTAGGCTCTGAATGAGGGGAAAGAAGTGCCCACAAACAAACACCTCACATCCCCCTTTCTCTATCTCTCTCCCTCTGTTTCTGTTTCTCGAACAGTCTGTGAACAGGCCAAGTTGCATCTGAATTACTGATTTTTTTTTTTCCATTTTCTCTGAGCGTTAGTTTTAGCCTGCATGGAATGCCCTGAGTGGGTGGGGTTTGGATGTTTTTTTGGACAGCTCAATCGTATTCAGAGAGCCAGGAAAGCTGTATCAATACAGGAAAACTATTTCATTCAATAGCAAATGCACTGACGTTGCTTCGGTTCCTCAAACGTTGCGAGGAGTGTAATGTGCAGAGTGTGAGAGATGTGTGTGTTTGTGAGAGAGAGAGAGAGAGAGAGAGAGAGAGAGAGAGAGAGAGAGAGAGAGCCTGGGGATGAGTGACAGGCAGGGAGGAGGGGGGAGGAGAGGTTAGGGAGATGCTGCAGAGCATCGAATGACAGATGTGCAGATGTGCCTCTGTGGTGCGTTTTTGCAGGGAAGAGAGAGGGGTGGGGGGTGGGGGGTGGTAACGCTCATTAAAGCAGCGCACCTGCAGCCTATCAAAGAGCCTTTATCTTTTATCAAGGCAAATCTGCTCAAGCACGCAGCGCGAGACGTGAAAACAAGCAGGCTGTGCTGCTTGCTCATTCTGACTCATTCTCTCTTTATCTCTCTCTCTCTCTCTCTTCTGACCAGTGGATTGTACCTGGCCCAGTAATCCCATCAGGAATGCTCAAGGATGCGTTTAGATGCATTTGGCTGAGAAACAGAGACAGAGCTTCCAGCTGAAACATCTGTGCAGAGCAGATAGACAGACTTTTTGTTTTTCTTGGCAAGGACTCTCTTACTGTCAACCTCACTGTGATGTCCTCTCTCATTAAATGCATTCAATAAATAATCAACTTTACCCACTGTATATTATTTATCTATAAAACTCTCCTGAAAAAAATCTATTTCTGCTCTCTGATGACATCTAAATGCAGTCATCATAATGTTAGGTGACAGGATATTCTAATTTTATCTGTGCTGCATGCTCAAACAGAACTTGGAAAAACTGGTTCTAAATACTGTGCTTACTAAGATATTATACTCAAGCCCTTTGAATGCTGCTTGTAACTGTTTTTCTTAATGTGTAACCACTGACTGATCTCAATGAGCTCTACCTGTTCAAATGAACGGTTAAAATAAATAAAAAATAAACCAATAAGTCATAGCTGCATTAATAATTTTTTGGCATTTTAAATTCAGATGTTGATTCTTTTTTTCCTTTTTATCAATTAATTCAGAAAATAGACAGATGAGATAGTTAATTAAATCAATTGCTGCAAATGTCCTGTTGACTGTTTAAATGATTATTCAAATAACCATTTCAATAAATTAATAAATACATAACCTGAATAATTTGACCTTTTGGGGTCAGATTCCCACATACAATTGAGCAGTAAGGGTAGAGGATGTGGCTGGAGAAATCGTTTGTGTGTGTGTGTGTGTGTGTGTGTGTAGTGGTAGTAATTCACTGTGGTGGGGACGATGCTTCAATGAAAGTCAAATTGTGTGTGTGTGTGTTGGAGTGTTGTGTTTAAGTCCTCGACATACTTATGTGCATATGTGCACATATTCATTTTAAATGATGTAATATGACCACATTCACATTTTCTCTGTTGTGTAATCTACTCTTATGTATAATGGACAGTAACTATGTGTAAACTAGCAGAAGAGCTTTTACACACAGATGATGTTGATGACAGTATGGGCATGTTAGGATGTGATGTGAATTTGACATGATGCAAAACATTTCAATATGATGCAACTTTCTGTAACATTTGCAAAAGTTTATGTGGCAATAATTCCAGTCAGTCAAAACACATCTTACAACACCGACCACAGTATACATCAAATTACATCCCATCCTCGGAGCGGGCCTGCTCTGATGTATAAACCAATGACAAGGGAACACTGTTGGTTATAATGAATGGAAAATTGTCTTCAGCGTTGTTTTGGATTGGTACCAGAAATGCATCAACTTTCCACTTTTCAAGAGCAATAAAGTGGCCCACATTTCATTTGAATATACCCAGACCTCTTTCTAACGTTCTTGTTTTTTTTTTTTTTTTTTTTTTTTTTTTTTTTTTTCGGTCCTGCTTCTGCTGCCCTCATCAGGAGGCTCGTGGGGCTTCTGCGCTGCACGGTCCTCAGTTCTGGTGTTGAAAAGATTCCTGCCATAAGAATGAGTGAACATGTTCTCCAACACGGGCCCTGATGAGAAAAGCAGACTCTTCACCATATGAAACCTACCCCTGCTTTTGGACAACCATAGATGTGGTCCATTGGCTACCCAATATTCAATTTTTCAGTCTGTTTTCAATTTTCACTCACTGCAGATTACGGTGTTGCTGTTTAGGGGATTTTGAGCTACTTTGCTGCAAATTTAGCTGAGAGGAGGAGGCAGGCATAAAATCAAAAGATTCTTCATTTGCTTTACACACACTGGACCGACAGCTCTCTTGCGTCAGTCTAAAGATACCACTGTAAATAACAGACTAGACAGAGGTTGATGGTTGATTTTGATAGCGGTTGTTGGGTGCATTGAAATCTTTGTTTACTGTATCTCCTCATCATCCCTGAAACCTCATTCTTCACACACGACTTCTGAGAATTAGTCTTGTGTGTAATAAGAAGTGTGTAATAGTGAAACCATATTGCACACAACAAAATGACCGATTTTTCAAGTAATCCTTAGGCCTTGTTCTATTTTCACTTCCCTTTTCTCATTAAAAATATTTTAAAGGACCTAAACATAACAGCAGACACTCAAAGCTTGTACGGTATATCACTTCTGCGTTGTTTTACAATAACAGCCCCCCCGCCCCCCGTCTTACAGTAGCTCCGTGCAGCTGTCTACCATGCCTAACATTCTGCCTCGGCTGGCCAAACCCCAGCACACCACTGAAGTCCTTCCAGTTTCAAGCCTGGAATTCTCTCCCTGTCTGGGGGAAAAGTCCCCAATAGTTTGACCTATATAAGCAGCCCCCCCCCCCCAGCCAGCCTTTCTTTGCCCCCTCCTACCATCACCCTACACACCCCCCCCCCTCCCCCCCCCCCAACCCCCCCAACCCCTCAAAGTGTGCCTGGACCTCTGCGCAAATCTGCAGCAGCCGTAACAACACATTAGCAGCATTCACACTTAGCATAGCCAGCCCTGGGTGGGGTTTCTATGGCTGGCTGGACCCAGGATGTGAAACTGAGCAGCTCAGAACGTTCTCTGGATCTGAACGGGGTCGGTTTGTGCTGTTGCTCTTGGCTGCGGAGCGTTCCTCTGGTCATGGGGAGGGGTGGGGCATGGTGAGCCACAGACATATGGTTGAGGGAAATCTCGTAAGGCCAAAGGTCACAGGGGGTCAATCTAACCTCCTGGCCTCTGGTTGATTTATTATCCCATGGGGCGATGTCGTCCTGCTTGGACCAAACAGAGAAGGGGTCAAAGGGCATACTGTATCTGTTGCTGTTGTGAAAGGCTGCACAAAAAAAGTTTTCTAAGTTGGGGATAAGGGGACTCCGAGGGCCCCGCAAACAGAGCCCAAGGCAACATTCAGCCCAAGATGGGGCCATTTAAAACAAGGAACTTAACCACTGCTGCATTTCCCACAAGGACTCAACGGAAACCAAGTCAATACTTGAGCAATATAATGGCTTAACACTGACTTTGATATCTAAGAGGTGCTATTGGGCACAACATGAATAGCTGTTGCTCAAGAGTAACCTTGGTGAAGCTGCTTTCACACTTGTTTTTTCATTAGCCAATAATAATTCTATGACACAAAGTGAATGTTATTCTTCCTGTATGAGCTGGGATTTTTTTCCTTGGTAGCACATTAATACTTGGGATCACAGGTGTGTGTTTATTGGGTGTTTTATGATGGACTTGACTCAGACTAAGCCAATCAGAAAAAAGTGGAACAGTCTATTTTATGCTGGAGGACCAAAAATGGGAATGTCAAATATTCTATGTTAAAGAGAGGTGGGGGGAGGGCGAGGAGGTAGAACAACTGTCCTCAAGGCAACTGCTGGCCTCAGCTATTTAGGGACAGCTCCTGACAGGGTGCCTGGCATCAGCTGCTGCTGACATTGTTTGTCACAATCTTGGTTGATTCAGTGCAAATACACACACATGCACATGCACACACACCTGTTGACTCATATCTGCTTTCATATAGCACTGCTGGGCCTCTACATGCCTGGGCCTCACTAGACAGGTGGCCTCCAAAGCACCCCCACGGTGGACAGGCACGGCCGCACAGCCTGTGACAACTACCACCCGCTCACCAGCAGCGGCCTCCCTGCTGAGCCGGTTCGGCTGCTTTTTTTAAATTTATTGCGTGCAACATTTTTTTTTTTTTTGGCACACTGAGGCTACATTTATCTGGATCCTTGTCAATTCAAGGGTCCAGATAAAATCCAGATGAGATTTAAGACACTTTCATTTCACACTTTTCTTCATATATGCATCTCTTGGCCACATCACAAATATAATCCATCTCAGGTTTGACCAGGGTAAATGCAATTCAGGGTCAGCTCTCCTCCAGAAGAATAACTTATGAACTTTAGCAGTTTAATTACAACAATAACAGATTAGCAAGTGTTAGCTAATAACTAGCATTTAGATTATCCACCCACGACACATCCCAGCAGGCACTGGACGTCAATGTAATGTCAGAAAGATGTTGGACTCTGACGACTCTAACGTCGGACACGTGTTAAATTTTGGTTGGAAATGTAGATTTGTTGAAGGCCAAAACCCAATTGACATTTAGCCGATGTTGGGTTTTGCTCATGACTAGAATTTTGGTATTTTATATGGCGTGACATTTTATGTGAAATTGAGGTTGGCATGAGACGTTGTCCTGACTCATCTCACGTCACAACCTACATTCAACCAAATATCAACATCTAACAACGTTGGTGGTCAGCTGCATAGCCGCAAAAAAATGTACAGTATACTGTCAGAGCAATTTGAAAGATGATGTAGTCGAATAAAATAATCGACATATAAGGTCTGTAAATACGCATTCTTTGAATTATTGTGCGGCATGACAACAAACTGTAATCTGAACATCGACATATTGTCACCACACCGGCTTGATTACACAGAGCCTTCATTCATTTGGCGTCGTGTTTGTGCAGCTAACAGGTCTGACATTCACTCTACATGTAGCTTTGTCTGCTCTGCACCAACTCCTGAGTGAAATACAGTATCTGTCTCTTTAGCTGCTCAATGCTCCACTATGTTCACCAGCGACTGTCTGTCTGCTGTCTGCTGCTGGTCAGTTAGTGTACAGTGGTTTTATCAGAGCATTTGCATGCAGAGTTTTCATCACAGCTGCCTGATGCTTCTGAAAACGACACTCATGAAAGCAGTGAGAGTGACCCAACACAGAAAAGTGCAGATATCATCATCTGCAGAGTCAGATGATAATTTCCTGTGGGTTCATCACTACGAGTAACTGCTCTCATATTACACGCTGATGTTTGATCCCTTGTTGATATGAAATTATCGATCGGACCACCTTAAATTATCTTTTTTAATGAAATAAAATGACCACAACGCCTCAGTATGCACAAACCAAAACAACAATAAATCTAACCAATGCCTGATCTTATAAAATTGCGGGTCGACAAGTTTACACAAGCTGGTTGAACCTGCCCAGTGCAAAAAGAGCAGACAGCTGAAATGACTAGTGGGGAGAGTGAACAGACTCAGGGGTCGGGGAAGCAAACTGGGGACTATAACGTGAGTGAAGATTTACATTTGGCACCAACAAGATTCCACAGAAATGCACATGTTGCTTGAAATCATCTGTATCTTGTTAAAATACAACCAGGACTCTAAGGTCACGGCATTTAATGTAATTTTAGCAATTTGCCAGCTGATTATTTTCATCATTTTATGCGTAAGACGTACAAGTTCCACAATACATCCACAGTTTGTGTGATTTGTGGCTTCTATGTCACACCAGCCTATTTTCAGCAGCATAATGAAGTTCTGTTCTATTCTGAGCGTGGCTAAGGTGGCAGGATCAAAGAGGACACGGACGATCGGCAAACCTCAGAGAGTCTAGCGTTTCATGACCTAGCATGAGTTCCTCCTCCGCACAGACTCTGGGATTGCCAGATCTCACTGTCCAGTTTCTGTGACAGTGTGTCCCTTATATTCTCCTTTTAACTGCTTTCTCAGATCCTCTTTTAGGTTGTGCTCCCGTGTACTTCTGAGATCAAACTGTCTTTTGAAGTGGGGAGTCTCTCTCTCTTCTCTCTGTCTAGCCTTGAGATGAAAGAGGAGCACGGGGCGACACAGAGTGGCCTCTGCAGACGGAGGTAGCCATGGGGTCTCTCTCTTTCTCTCTCTTCTTTGCGCTCTCCCTCTCTCTCTCTCTCTCTCTGCCTGCCAAAATCCCCCAGCAGTGATAGAAACCAGAGGAGGACAAAAGGCAGCGGAGCACTGCGGCCCTCCGGCCCATGTAGTCTCTCTGGCTAATTGAAAATGGCTTTGCGCTCCTCTTTGCTCTCTTCCCCTGCTCAAATGGTCCTGCTGTCTTCCTTCTCTCTCTCTCTCTTGCTTTCTCCCCTGCTTGTCCACCCCTCTCCCGGGACAACCCTCTCTCCTTCCTCCCCCCCTATCTCTCTCGCCCTCTCTCTCTCTCTCTCTCTCTCTCTCTCTCAGCGCTGGACCGTGCTGATCTTGGGACATCCCCAGTATTTTTTGGCCTTTGAAGGCAAATATAATTGAGTGGTAATATGAGACGTATTCTCTTTTTCCTCTGCATGCCTCGCTCAATGGGTTATGGAATATTGAAGTTCAAAGTAGGCGCGGTGAACGTGTTATTTCTTCTTTCTCCTCTCCCTTCGTGGTGATTGCAGTGTGAAAGGAATTTTAGTGAAATGAGGAGCTGAGGAGATTTTATTTGGATGGAAACTCCGGCCCATTGGCTTACCTTGACCCAGCTCAGCTCACGATTTGAGCAAACAGCTCAGAAAAACTATAAGACAGGTTTCACCCTCCAATGAAAGCAAATTATGGAATAGATGAGCTGGTAATCAAATTCTTCCCGAGCCAAGAGAGCAGGCCAGAGCGTAATGAAATGGAGTTTTTATTATTTACAGCAGAGCTACAGTGCAGAGGGTGTGCGTGCATATCATTTACAATCATTTCCATCCATCTGTACAACAGGAGCAGTCTCTCAGTCTCTGTGTTTCTCATCACTCCAACAAGCGGACATGTTCCAGGTTGATCTTTCCACGTGATAATAAATACAGTACAATAAGGCAATGTTGCTATTTACATCTCTTATAAAACTGTACAGGAGAAGACAGATATGTATCAAGGTCTGTCACAAAAATTAAAATACAACCACTTTATTTCATAGAAGATAAATAATAGCTAATTTTTAACCACTGCAAAAATATGAAAACATATGTTAGTGCAGAGAGAAAGCCTCTCCTCTTTCCACTTCTCTTGTTCACCCCTCTTTTGTGTGTGCATCCGTCTTTTTAGGAATGTGCATGCTATAATTATGGGAGGCCTTTCATACAGTAGCTACATAGTTGAGTTATTTTCTATTTTCTACTTCCTACATCGCCTCAGTCTCCTGTCAGATAAATACAATGAGCATGGGAACAAAGTGAGAGCATTGTCTTCTTATTTCAAACGTGGGCTCTCGGTGGTAGCCTGATATTTCCCAACCTTTCACACAGAATTAGTGCGCCTGCTCCTCAAAGCTCACTGTTTAAATTCTGCACATTTCCCAGTGTTTCTTTTCATTAGACGCTCACAGTGAGTAATCTCCCCTTACCAGGAATTCAGCACTTAATTAGCTCAGGAGAGAAAAAATAATCAGAGCTTTAATGGGGCAAATTTATTTCAAATTGCACACAGCAGTGTGAGCCCCCTGACGAGGCTAGTGGAGGATATTAAGCAGGGTTCTGGTGGCGGTGTGAGAAGCGGTGCTGCTAAAGGGAGTTTGAGATCGATGTACATATGAAATCTCCCAGTGAGAGCAAACAGAAACCGTGCCATAACTTCTGACTGTATTCCTGTAACACAGCACCGGGCCCTCTCTCGGCAGTTTGGCTATTTTTATTAGCTCTAGCGTAGCTGTAAATCAGCACCACGTTAGCCACCCAACCCACCCCAGACACATTTCTTTAGTCCCATTTCTTTTACTCCAGCCTTCCGGTCTCTAACGCAGCGCAAAGTCAACAGATAATCTGCCTTTCCCTCCTCGTGTTATTTGATCACTACTAACAAACACCCGCCGCAGTCTAAGTACAGTTAGGCTGGATGGATATGTGGCTATGGAAATAGCCCTGTTGTGTACTGGGTGTGGATGGTGCCAAGATAATCAGAAGGATTTGAGGAATGCCTCTGCCATGGCTGGACTCTCAGTTTTTCTCTGTGTCTTTGGGGAACTTGAGTGCTTTGATTGCATTACGACTTCATTACTGGGTTAGTTAGCTTTGGAATAATATTTGGAGTAGAGGAATGCAGCTCAGTGACAGGCCACACATAAATTAACATCATCTGAGTAGTGTGATTATGAGGTTAATGTAGTGAAATAAATTCATGCAGCGTGTCGCTGCTTGAATGACTGTGTGCTGCAGGGGAAGACTGAGGGCCCACAATGCTTGTGTAGAAGAGAAAGCTACATGTAGACAACAAAAAAAGAGCCAAACAGGCCCGACAATCATCAGAAGGAAGAGGTCGGTCAGCCTTCTTTCTACACCCTCAATCCCACACGCTTCTTTTACCCCAGAGCAGCGCCAAGTGGGCAATTAAAAGTTGTTCTCATCTCAGGGGTCAAAAGTCTGTGAGAAAATTTGGGATTGTAAAAGGAAGAGAGGGAATGGGGTTTAGAAGATTGAGTCCCCTTATTATTTTTGCAGGCCCCCATGTAGGGGCTAGGCTGTCTATGTGTACTCCTGCCCTTTTAGTTGTCCTTTGATGATGACATCATCATACCCGGTGCGACCGTCTCTGTAACATCAGGGCCCCTCATCGATGCTGGCATCCATGCATTTCTGGATGGTCACCCTGCGGATGGAGGGTTTGGACGTCAGCTCGGGCTTGGGCGGGAACTGCTCCATCAGGATGTGCAGGACTGAGTCCATTTTCTGGTCCATCTGATGGACCTGGATTTAACACAATGACAAAAGACAAACAGGTTAGGTCAGCTGAGTGCCTCCAGCATAAACACTCTGAACATAAGTACAGCGTAGACCTGCGTTTATAACAAAGAATGTCATTGAGTCTGTGCTTTTGTTTCACATCCATCTGCCTCTTTAATACAGTTCCATCCCAATGACAGAGCAGCGCAGGGTATAATGACATGTTAGTCTGCCAGTCGCTGTCTACCTGCTGAAGCCACTCATTACAAAAGCTGTTGAGCTATATGATCCCTGAGTGGGCAGACACACACTCACACGCACACACATATGCAGGCCGCTGTTGTTTACACACTTCCCCAACTGTAAACACAGGTGTGTCACCCAACAGAGACATCTCTGACAGGGTGCAGCCCACCTAACCATAGTGTGAATACAGATGAATGGCTCCACCTGACTGATGGAAGTAAACGAACAACGGACTGCCTGGTGACATTCAAATACAATGAGGACATCTGCATATGTACACACCCAGACACATTCGTGAACTCACTACACACACACACACAGCCTTGTGACTTCAAAGGGATTTTCTACATCTTCACAGCCTTGGCCTTGGTTTTACCTCTGTACTTATCTAGTTAGCCCTCCAGAAATACTTAGTCAGCGCACAAACAGACACACACACACACACACACACACACACACACACACACACACACACACACACACACACACAAACCAATATCCTCTGATGGCTCCAATGGCTTCAAGAAACCAGGGAAAATGATAAAGATGGCGCTCCGTAAATCAAAGCCTAAACAGCAAAGCACATCAAAGAGCCATAACATCTCACGTACCAGGCAGAACAGACAGATGCAGACTCCCGTCTCTACTACTAACTGATAGCGAACAACTCCGGCCCAACTGCAGCATTTCTGGCAGGACACAGTATGATAGTTAACATCAATGGCATTTTCATAGGCTTAAGGGTATGGCCCCTCTTTCTCCTTGTCTTTTAGTGTGTGCGCCTGATGGCCCGGACGTTTTTATGGCGGAGCAGGACATTTAGCAGCTATTATTGTTGTTGAAATATGAGCCATAATAGGAAGCATAAATCTGAAATATCAGAATGCGTCACAGAGAAGAATGAAATCACATCACAGCACGCCAATGATCATAATTTATACAAAAGTGAGCATTGTCAAGATGTCTGACAAACATTACGAGTCCGGACAAACTTATTATTTTTGATTTTTTTCTTTGCCAGCAAACAACTCTGTTGTCAAATTTTTAGGGTGGCTCAAGCTTCTAGATCTCATTACTACATAATCTATGTTTTAGAGTTGTGTAAATCTACAGTTAAAGACTATAAACTTTAGGTTATGTGTAAGGTAATATACATGTAAATTGGCTGCTCGGAAGAATGACTTTTTCTTTCCATCAGTTGTAAATGTTGAATATACAGTATAATGGAGCAAGAATAACTTCATTTTGACCTTTTTTTTTCCTCTGAGGTTCAGTGATGTTTCACCATCCACAGCGCTTTCCTCTGAGATTGTACCATGACCTAAATAGTTGTGCTAAGTAGACGAAGCACGCGCTGGGCCCGGATGAAGCTTAGAGAATAATAGGCTATCATAAACATGTTGGGCAGTAATCTACAGACTTATCAACATTCTCGTTGGGGCTTAAAATGGATCAGGAATTCCTCCTGCTGTGCATGTGTGTGTGTGTGTGTGTGTGTGTGTGTGTGTGTGTGTGTGTGTGTG
>NW_019174497.1:4250846-4254601 GCF_002260705.1 Seriola dumerili | reverse complement strand
TCACAGATCTACCAGCCAATAATTTAATCTTACTTGAGTATGTGACCATGTCATTGGATGATATTATGATTACTTCATTGTCTCTGTTCATATGTTACTACCTGCGGGTTTGTGTGGGTGTGTGTGTGTGTATGTGTGTGTGTGTGTGTGTGTGTGTGTGTGTGTGTGTGTGTGTGTGTGTGTGTGTGTGTGTGTGAAAGGAGTTGGCCCAGGAGACTCACCGAGAGACAAGAGAACACATTATTAGACAGGCATGTTGCAAACACACACAACACTTGTTTATTGCCACCAACTACGCCTACGTGTGTGTGTGTGTGTGTGTGTGTGTGTGTGTGTGTGTGTGTGTGTGTGTGTGTTCTCTGGGCATGAATGTGGGCGAGGGATGCAGCAGTGAGAGAGGGGAAATTGTGTGATTGCGGCCGTGAGCTTGTGTGTCGCAAGAGTCCAACACTAGTGTGGATGTGGGTGAAAAAGATGGTGTGATTACAAATGAGAAAAGCAAAAGCAGGTGAGAGCGAATGTCGAGTTTTTAGTTAGTGTTTTTTTTTTTTTTTTTTTTTGGTGGACAAAATAAAAGCAACACCTTACTGTTTGACAGTGAATAAGAATCAGGTGAATCTATGGGCGGTGGTGACTCTGTTATGCAAATATCCTGTTATACGAGTCTACTTGTGACCACTGTTCCTCTTTGCTGACAAACTTTCCTCCTGTGTTTGACATACACCGATGTACTGAATATTGTCATGATGTGCCCTTTTCCCACATTACATCATTTTGCAGTGCTTACAACAGATGCTGCAGATTTTTACACCTTGGCACCAAACGCCGCTATTTTGTATTTCATTGAATATGGTTCACGTGAACGAATGAATTTTACTGCGCGTTACATGACGATCCCTAAATTGTCATTTACTGTAAGGCCATTGTATTAGGAAGGGCGTTTTGTTAATTTGTCCACTCTGTGTGGTGTGTAAATGCTCGGGTTGGGTGTCACCACTGCTGTGTCATATAAACGCATGTGATCCAGTGACAGGTGATGCTCCAGCTGTCCCCGACCCTCCCTCTGACCACAGACAACACATGGGACAGTCACAAACAGGCCTGACACTTCAGCAGCGGGGGCTTCCCTGAACCCAGATAAGATCCCTCTGACTGAGTCCACTCACAGAGAGAGAGAGAGAGAGAGAGAGAGAGAGACACATGTCCAAGTGTCCAGTGCTATTAAGTTCAGTCACTTAATGTGAGTTCAGTTTTTCATGTTGGTCAATTAAAGATGATATAATAATTAAAGATTATTTCTATTATTTTGGATTCACTGAGGATACACTGTCTCCAGAATACATTAGACACAGGACTGAGACCGATGATCTCATTTGTAAGAGTTTAATAAATATATTAATCAATTTATTATTTAGGCCTAATCTATAAACTGTCCAAAAATAGTGAAAGTGTCCTTCACAACACGTCAAGGCTGTACATGACATCCTCAAATTGCTTGTTTTATCCAACTAACAATTCAAATCATTCAATTTACAATGTTAAAAAAGCTGAACATAGTCATATTTGACAGACTGAAAACAATGAATATTGTGTATTATTATCTTTAAAATATGGAATGGGCGAGATAGGCAGTGAGAACAGAAAAGGATATTGAATAAAAATGTCATTCACAGAGAGTTATCTACAGTATGTTTGATCTTTGACCTGCACTTCATGAACTTCCAGTCAGCGCAGTGGCCGGTGGAGACATGAAGCTTGGGGACAACGGTGGGGAGGACTCGGAGCTCCTGTTCACACAGGAACACCCTTCCTGAACCACCTTCCTGCCCTCCCCTGGGACTGTCTGTCTGTTATCTGCTACAACACAACAAACACAGAAGGATACAAACAGACAAACAAACACACATACATCATGAACATATTCTTGTTTATGCTACACTGCCTGTCACCGAGGAAACAACAAGCAAACAAGGAGTAAACAAGGGACCACATCCTTGTTAGGACATTAACTGTGGCCAAAGAGCTGGAGGGGAGGGGTTTAATGATGGAAAACTAATAAAGACCTGTTGAGAGTAAACAACTGAGTGACACCACCGGCTAAACGTCATCGCAAGCCCAACTGACAGTTTGTCCCGCAGAGTAAACAAAACCAATTATGTTCATCAGCTGGTGCAGCAGAATTCTGTTGCTCAGAATAAAACGGAGAACATGGCTTTTTCCAATTTGGCTACATTAGGTTATGAGGAATCGAGTCGTGATAAGATGAAATAACACAGATACCATCAACTTTATCATCCCTGCAGGCCACATTTTTCTAAGACACTGAGCCAGCAGCAACAATAAGGGAAATAAAAGCAGCCAGCATTAAAACAAGAACAGACAACAGCGTATGTCAGACATACAGTAAATTATGTCATAGATACAGATTTGCTTTATAAACCCTACCGGAGACTTACTACAAATGTTGTGTGGCCAAGCATTGTTTAAATGCACACAACTTTATTTCGACGAAGCAAAAGTGTCCAGAGATGTAACATATGTCAGGGCGAATTTTGTCAAACGTGTATAGAATGATAAACAAGACAATATATTGCCTTAGTACCTCAGGATTGAATATTTCGTATTATATAGGCCTACAAGAGACACAGAATAAACTGTGAATAAATAAAATATATAGTGATATCCAGCTTGAAAATATCGATTTTTCCCAACTTTAAAATTACTTGCGAAGAGATTTAAGAGGAAAATTCAAGAGGTCAAGAGGTCAACAACTTCTCTCCCTGTGTGTTTGAGGAGAAAGAGGAGAGAAGAGAGGAGAAGAGAAAGAGAAAGAGGAGAGAAGAGAGGAGAAGAGAAAGAGAAAGAGAAAGAGGAGAGAAGAGAAGAGAAGAGAAGAGAGAGAAAGAGAAGAAATGTCTGCTTTACCATGAATGTCATGTAGAACAGCGATCCCTCACTCACACACAGCCCTCTCGAGCCGGCCGGTGCTGATAGAGCAATTCACACTGCCATCTGTTGGGGAGTTATAAAGCCTGGAGAAAAGCTTGGGGCTGCTATCGCTGCATTCTCTGATCCACGCCAAAATTCTACCATCGCATGATTACTGACACATGGAGACGTGACATGCAAGAGGGATATGAGATACCGGATGAGGTAGAACGAGGGAGTGCGTGGTAGCCTTGACATGTAATGAATGGTAATTAGGTGTTGTGAAGCGGTGTGTCTTATTCAGCAGGGGAAACAAGGCTGGTATATACACTGTATAGTGCGGTGGATTACTGAGTAGAGAGTCTTTCTTTGGACATACAACACACGGACGTACAGCGCGTAGGCAAACAAAAAACACAGGGACTCAGAAAAAGAGACACATTTTTCTGCCCTTCTTGCTCTGACAGTCACCTTGAGGAGGACTGAGGAATGAGAAGGAGGAAAGAGGAGTGAAAATAAAGAAAATACAAGGAGAGTAGAGTGGAGGAGACAGAGGTGCAGGGCTGCCAGAAGGAAAGACTACCAGCTCCTGGAATGTCTTGGCATCTGTGTCCGACCAGGCCGCGCTATTCAACAAAACAAGATTCCTGTCATTGAAACGCTCTCAATCGCACGGAGACAATGGAGACAGAGCTGGGACAGAAAGCGAGATAAGACGAGAGAGGAAAACAACAGCACAGGTCACCGTCCCTCCGTGCTCTAATGAATGTGTAATGTGTTTTCCCAGCGCCGTGACCTCAGGAGGCCTCCGGCTTCAACCTGTGCAA